>NC_025995.2:48484099-48515086 GCF_000442705.2 Elaeis guineensis | reverse complement strand
GTGCCATCTTCAACGCCAAAATGCAGGATGATGCCTCTATCACTCATCATGTATTGTACATGATCGAGCTGATGGAATGATTGAGCAAGCTCAACTTTCCCTTGCATGAGTAGCTTGGGAAAGATGCAATACTGAACTCGCTGCCCAAGTCTTATCTCCCATTCCTCACTCATTATAGAATGACAAAGCCTGAAGAGAACTACCACGGGTTACTGGGGTTGCTTCAGAACTTTGAGAAGGATCACCAACTTCACAAGGAGTCGGTGAACTTAGTGGGAGGTTCGTCTTCTGGTTCTCGACCTTTTAAGAAAGGGAAGAAGAACAAGAAGAAGAAAGTCAAGAAGGTGCAAGTTCAGGCTGGGACATCTATGCAGAGCCAGACCAAAAAGATCAAGCCTGATAAGAGTCTATTCAACTGGCAAGCACTCTAGATTAGATAGTGTGTCAGATATCTACTTATGGCACTGTAGGCTAGGTCATATAAACAAGAACAGAATAAACAGGTTGACTCAAGAGAAAATCCTCGAAG
Organism: Elaeis guineensis; assembly: GCF_000442705.2. Classification (NCBI taxonomy): domain Eukaryota; kingdom Viridiplantae; phylum Streptophyta; class Magnoliopsida; order Arecales; family Arecaceae; genus Elaeis; species Elaeis guineensis. The sequence continues at coordinate 48,514,557 of NC_025995.2, read as the reverse complement.
TCAGTGATTGTGAATCACTTCCAACCTGTGAGTCCTGTCTTCTTGGTAAAATGACCAAGTCACCTTTTACTGAAAAAGGTAAGAGAGCTACTGAGCTCTTGGGCCTAATACATACTGATGTATGCGGGCCCATGAGCACCAGTGCTAGAGGTGGATATTTTTACTTCATAACTTTCACAGATGACCTATCCCGATATGGATATGTCTATCTGATGAAACATAAGTCGGATTCATTTGAAATGTTCAAACGATTCCGAAGTGAAGTAGAAAAATAAACTGGGAAGAGTATTAAAACTCTTCGATCTGATCGAGGAGGAGAATACCTTTCTAGTGAGTTTCTCACATATCTAGAAGAGAATGGGATTCTCTCCCAATGGACTCCTCCAGGAACACCACAGCATAATGGTGTGTCTGAAAGGAGGATCGGACTTTGTTAGACATGGTTCGATCCATGATGGGTTTTGCTAGCTTGCCGATATCCTTCTAGGGATATGCACTTGAATCGGCCTGTTATCTGTTAAATAGAGTTCCAAGTAAGTCTATAATTAAGACTCCATATGAGATATGGACGAAACGTAAGCCAGCACTTTCACACCTTAGGGTCTGGGGGTGCCCAGTCTATGTCGAATGATTAGTCACAGACAAACTTGGACCTAGGTCTGACAAATGCTCATTCATAGGATACCCCAAAGAGACAAAAGGATATTTTTTCTACCATGCTGATGAACAAAAGGTGTTCGTCAGCCTTAAGGCAATCTTTTTAGAAAAAGAGTTCCTTGGTGAAGGAACCATTGCCTCTAAGGTTGAACTTGATGAAGTTCAACAGGTAGAAGGACCGACACCAATAGCTGAACCTGAGTCTGATATGATTAGATCATATCCGGAGCCCAATGTACCTGCACCATTAAGGCAATTCGGTAGAGTACCACATCAGCCGGACAGATACTACGATTTATTGATCCGGGATGGTGATCCCATCGAACTTGATGAGAATAATGAGGATCCAATCACCTATATGGATGCAATGCAGAGATCCATTTATGGACTGAAGCAAGCTTCTCAGAGTTGGAACATGCATTTTGATAAGGTGATCAAAATGTATGGCTTCATTAAGAATGGAGAAGAGCCCTGCATCTATAAATGGGCAAATGGTCCAGTTGTGGTATTTCTTATTTTGTACGTGGATGACATTCTCTTAATCGGGAATGACATCCCCGCACTATAGGGAATAAAAATTTGGTTGTCATCACAGTTCTCCATGAAGGACTTGGGTGAAGCATCCTACATCCTAGGGATGAAGATCTATAGGGATAGATATAAAAGGATGCTTGGGTTATCCCAGTCCATGTACATAGACACTATGCTGAAGAGGTTCAGCATGAAGAATTCCAAGAAGGGCTATCTATCGATAGGCCAAGGAATTTCTCTCTCTAAGAAGGATTGTCTGACAACTCCTGAAGAGAGAGAGAGCGTATGAGTAGAGTCCCATATGCTTCAGCCGTGGGATATATCATGTACGCCATGACATGTACAACACCAGATGTGGCATACTCACTAGGAGTAGTGTGTAGATACCAATCTGATTCTGGAGAAAATCACTGAAAAGTGGTTAAAGCCATCTTTAAGTATTTGAGAAATCTAAGGACCAATGGTTGGTTTATGGCGAGTCAGATCTGAAACATGTGGGGTTCACAGACTCTAGCTTTCAGTCTGACCATGATGACAGTAGGAGCATGTCGGGTTATATCTTTACTCTGAATGGTGGAGCCATCTGCTGGAAGAGTTCCAAGCAGCATACTGTGGCAGACTCTGTTTGTGAAGCGGAGTACATCGCAGCATCGGATGCCGCGAAGGAAGCTGTGTGGCTGAGAAAATTCATCAACGAGCTCGGAGTAGCACCCTCCCTCGATGGTCCAGTCCTGCTCTACTTCGACAGCATTGGTGCTATAGCTCAAGTGAAGGAACCCAAAGCACATCAGCGGACGAAGCACATCTTGCACCGCTTCCACCTGATTCGAGAGATCGTGGATCGAGGTGACGTCGACCTTCAGAAGATCGACGGAAAGGAGAACCTAGCCGACCCCTTCACTAAAGCCCTGGCGATAAAGGAGTTCGACAATCACAAGACGAAGATGGGTATTAGATACTGTGTCGAGTGGCTTTAGGATAAGTGGGAGTTGTTGGGAAATGTGTCCCAAAAAGCCAATCGTCAAGCTGTTGACGGTTGAGCAACCAAGTATTGTAATTGATTTGTTAATAAATAAAATATATTTGGCATCTTCATCATAAGCTTTCATCTTCTAATAAACTCCGTTGTTATGATGAAGTCCTTAGGACTATTTAAGTTCGATAAAGAGAGAATTTATCGATTAGTCTTTAACACTATTCACGACCAAATGATAGGCTGTTAATAAGGACGACAGCTTCTATCAAGCATAGGTCGCTGTAGGCCATATGGATTGGTTGTCCTCTTAACCAAGGAGTGTGGAGACACTGGTATGGCATACAGGTGAGATGTAAGGGTACATCATCATTGAACGTGATCAACTCTAGACCATTCTGCTATCGAGAATGTCTTTGATGGGATATAGGTATAAGTGTCTCTTAGACTTGAGATCGCCTCAGTGACTTGCAAGCAACTCACTGTGCTTTGGTACTGGACTAACTGAATTTCTAATTCAGGGACGGAAGGCTTCTGGGTACAGTCAAGTACTTGCAAAATCAGAGTGTGATCGAGATGGGATTGACCACTCCAAGAGTTGGAGAAGAATGAGTCGCTGTATTTCAATTTAGCAAAACCTTGGCCAGGGTAATCCATCAGATGGATTTGATATTTTGAAATACAATGTGGACAATCTGATCAGAGTTGACAGTTGAACTCTGGGGTGTCCTATGATCATTTTCGTCAAGGAGATGAATTATATAAAAACTATATCCGCATGGATTCTAAGGATGTTGTTCTACACATTCGACCTATCCGGTCGTCGGGTATCATTGCTAGATGGTCACTTCGATTGGTACAAAAATTTATTCCTGTGCTATCGGTTTAGGTTCGGACCTATGAGGTCACACACATTAGAGCTCATGATTCGATCGGATGGTTGATCAACGATTAAGAATCGTTCTAGGGTTAAATGATCAATACAATTGACATTTAACCCAGTGCAAGTATTGCAGGAGGATCGATTAGCAATTTGATTGCTAATTGGCTTAATTTGATTAAACCAATGGGCTGAGATTAAGTCTAATTAAATATGATTTAATTAGATTTAGTTTGGGCTTGATTGGATCAAGTCCAATTGGTTTATTGGATAAGCCAAGTGCAAGGAAAAACTAGTTCTAGTTCAACTAGGACTTGGGTCAATCTAATTTCTAATTTGATTAGAAAATTAAATCAGATTTAAATCTAATTTAATCTGATTAAATTAGGTTCTTAATTGGGTTAAAATCTATTTTAATTAGGTTGATCTAATTTTTGTTTGATTTGGTTTGGAAAACCAAATTAAAACAAGTCATAAGATAGAATCCTAGTAAGACTAGGATTCCACCTTGCGCCACATAAGCCTTCCCCATGCCCTCTCTCTTATTCAACACCAATCTCCACTTATTTTGTGTGACAAAAGCCCTCTTTCAGGTCTCTCCCACGTTCACAAAAGGTTTTCTCTCTTCTTTCTTACATGGAAGGTGGTTTGGATCAAATCAAAAAGGAATAAGTTTGGATTTCGAATTCTATGAGATAGAGTTTTAGAAATCCAAAACTCTTTCAATTTTGCACCGAATTTATCCAAATTTTTTTTGGAATTTTTATGGATTTTAGGATACACATTATTCACCCTTTGTTGGTGATCCATGCATAAAAATATGGAGGAGGAGCTCAAGAGTTGGGCACCCCTTAACTTGCCATGTTTGGATAAGCCTTGACTAGGTATTTGACCTAGATAAGGACTCTATCATATCTCTCTGTATAAAATGAGTTTCTTTGTAAAATTTTAGAAAAAGATAGATATTTGAGAGTCCTTTGTGTCATCCAAAAATCAGAGAGAAAAACTTTTGGGTTGTGGAGATATAAAAGATGCAAGTTAGGGTATCTAGAGAGAAAAACGTGAAGAAGAAGAGGGTCTTCTTCTAGAGTTTTTTGTTTTCATATCTTTCCTCCCTCCATCTTGAGTTTTCTGAGAGCGTCTCAGATCTTAAACTCCTCCTTTTACTTTTCATCTTTGGAAGAGTCCAAATCAAGAAGAATGAGGCACCTGATCTACCATCAAAGAAGGATCAGTGCAGTACTAGCATACTGTGCTGATTTTCTGAAGCAGGACTTCTGATCGAGATTCGTGGGCTCGTGTGGACGACTCCTAGAGGCTGGACGCATGTGCGGCTTGCAACATCATCCTTAAGCCTGGATCAGTGAGGTTAGAGCATCTAACTTGCAAGGTAATAGATCTGATCTATTGTTTAATACATACATTAGATGTGGTATAGAAACATGTTGATATGATCAACATGTAGTTCATGCTATATTTATATATTTTAATTTTTGATTTAATGCTATGTAATAATAATTTAATAGGATCTTAGATCTAGGGATTCTTTAGTTTTAGAAAATAAATTTTGATTTATTTTAGTCTTCCGCTGTATGATCTTGAAAAAGTTTCAAGATCTAACCCTGAAACCCTAGATCTGGTTCTTACAGATATGTCAGAAACTCATTGAAAAGGTATTCACCTCCTCGATCAGATCGAAGAGTTTTAATACACTTTTCAGTTTATTTTTCTATCTCATTTTGGAATAGTTTGAACATTTCAAATGACTCCGACTTATGCTTCATTAAGTAGACATACCCGATAGGTCATCTGTGAAGGTTATGAAATAGAAATATCCATCTCTTGCACTTGAGCTCATGGGTCCACATACATCAGAATGTATCAGACCCAAGAGTTCACTGGCTCGCTCACCCTTTTCAGTAAAAGGTGACTTGGTCATCTTCCCAAGAAGACAGGACTCACAGGTTGGAAGTGATTCACAATCACCAACTTCAAAAATTTCTTCTTGAGCCAACCTGTTTATCCTGTTCTTATTGATATGACCTAGCCTACAGTGCCAAAGGTAGACTTCTGACATATAATCCATTCTAGAATATTTACCGGAGGTTTGAACTACATTAACAGGCTGTGATAGTAAGTAAATTTCATTATTTAGTTGTCCAACAAATATTGTAACACCATTCAAAATGATATTGTAAATATTTTCTTTTATTAAAAATTCATATCTGTACATGACCAAAAGGCCTACGAAAATAATATTTAATAAAAAACTTGGACAATAGTGACATTCACTCAGAATTACATTACAAAAGTTGATTACAAGGTTCATGATTCCTAAAGCTAGAACTGAAACTTTGCTTCCATCTCCAACGTTCAGGAACCTCTTGCCTTCATCAAATCTCCTACTGACCTACAGACCCTGCATCGAATTACATATATGATAAGGGCTTCCGGTATCCAATACCCAGGCAGTAGTATCACAAATAAAAAAGTTGCAAGGTGTTATCATATAATTACCTTGCTTCTTCTTCGACCTGTTCGGGTCTAGGGAGGCAATGTATAGAGGACTGTTCCTCTTCCAGTGCCCCTGCTTCATGCAAAAGAAGCACTCTGCCTGACTCTGGTCGGGCTTGTGCTTCTTGGTCTGACCCTGTGTAGACATCCTAGTATGCGGCTGCACCTTCTTATTCTTCTTCTTCTTGTTCTTCTTCCCTTTCTTAAAGGATCGACGATCAGAAGAAGACCCTCTCACAACATTCACCGACTCCTTATGGAGCTGGTAGTCCTTCTCAAAGTTCTGCTATTAGGAATAGTGTCCCAAAGCCAATCGTCAGCCTGTTGACGGCTGTGCTCTTTGTTGTATTAGTATATAAATTATAAATAAATAAAAAATATTTTGATATTTTTTATCACAAATTATTTCATCTTCTAATGAACTCCTATGTTGTGGTGAAGTCCTTAGAACTATTTAGACTCGACAAAAGAGGATTTGTCGTTTAGTCCTTAAATATGTTCGCGACCAAATGATACGTTGTTACCAAGGACAACAATGTTTATCAAGCATAAATCATTGTGTGCCATATGGGTTGGTTGTCCTCTTAACCAAGGAGTGTGGAGACACTGGTATGGCATACAGGTGAGATGTAAGGATACATCTGCACTGAACGTGACCGACTCCAGAGCCTTTTCTGCTGTCAAGATTTGCTTCGATGGGATATGGGTATAACTATCCCTCCAACCTGAGACCCCCATGGTGACTTACAAGCAACTCACTACACTTAGGCACTGGACTACCTGAATTTCTAATTCAGTGATGGAAGGATGCTGGGTGTAGTCAAGTACTTGACTTGTCGGTGCGTGTGTCAAGATGAGATTGACCACTCCAGTTCTGGAGCTGTGTATAGTCGTATTTCAATTTAGCAAAACCTTGGCCAGGATAGTCCTAGTGAGGAGTCATAGGACTGTTTGAGTTGAGCATGACTTGGATGATTTAATCAGGGTTGACAGTTTAACCCTGAGTCGTCCTAAACACAGGGCTCAAAAGGGATGAATTATACAGTAACCATATTCACGTAGGTTCTGAGTGTTGTGATTGTGACTATTTGACCTATCCAGACATCGGGTACCATTGCTAGATGGTCACTTTGATTAGCACAGGAATTGGTTCCTGTGCTACTGGTTTAGGTTCGAACCTGTAGGGTCACACACATTAGAGGTTCCTATCTGATCTGATGGCTGATGAAGAGTCCTAATATTTGTAGACTATGAGTCCTATATGTCTGGGACTCTATGATCGAGAATCAAGATTCTCTGATCACAAGTCCCACACATTTTGGGTACCGGGGTCAAGAGTCCCACTGGTTTGGGACTCTTCGATCAAGGTTTCATATCGATGGACTTTGATACCTGATTGCCCATCGGATTTGGATTTAGTATTTATGAGAGGTTTAATTAGTGATTTGATCACTAATTAACTCAATTTAATTGAGTAATTATTTTTGGATCAAGTCCAATTGAATTGGATTCAGTTGGGTTTGACCCGATTAGGTTAAGGGTTGACCTAATCGTCGAGATGGTTTGGTCCCTGATTTGATCAGGGGTTGGGCTTAGTCAATTTCTAATTTGATTAAGATTTTATTGAGCTTAATTAAGCCTAATTAAGTTAGATTTAATTTAGTCTAATTGTGCTTAATCTATTTTGATTAGGTTGGTTCAATTAAGATTAAACCACCATTTGAATTTGAATCCCTGTGCCACCTCACATCTCTGCGCCCATTTGAATTCACGAGAAGGAACTTCTCATGAATTTTCTCTCACACAAAGCCCTTCCCATGCCCCACATTTTTGTGCCACATAGGTGGATAAGGATGGTTGGTTGGCCATTCAAATTCAAAAGAAAGTTTGAATTTGAATGAGCAACCAATCCATGCGCCATGTTCTTATCTTCTTTAGCGCCCCATATCTTACACGAGAAAGAGTTTCTCGTGAAACCTTTCCATGCATAAAGCAGCCACACACCTTCTCTTCTCATGCCAAAGTGGATAGGGATGAGTTGGTTTGCATTTGAATTCAAATTTGATTTGAATTCAAATGTGCAACCACTTATCTTTATCCTCTCACGCAGATAAGACACGTTTTGAACTATTTTAAAAGAGATAGGGAGGTGGGGCGTGCGTAGAGATTTTTTGAGAGAGAAAGTGGGTTATGAGGAACCCTTGTGTGTGAGTAGGAAGTCTAAAACTTTCGAGAGAAAAAGAAAGAAAAGAAATAAAAGTGGGCACAGGGTTTTTCAGTGTGTTCCCTAAGGTTTCAGCCTGGGGTTCGGGAAGTGAGTTAGTGAGCTACGAGTGTCGTGAGCCCACCAAATTCAAGGGAGAGCATCATCTACCTCTCAAGCATGTTTGCTGATGATCCAGAGTATCCATAGAATCGACAGACATCGATCGAAGGAGTTCGATCAGCATCGACCGTTGAAAGGGCTCTACAATGAGCTAGCACTCGTGAGGAGCCGATCAGATCGGGAGCTTCGTGTGGATGATCCGTAGAGGCCAGACACATTGTGTGGCTGCATTGTGATGATCAGATTCTTTCAACGATGATCAGATTGCGATGATCGACTATCCGCATAAAGGTATTGTGTTCTGAACATAGAACAGTAAATTATTTACTGTTCAAATTTGAATTTTAAATTTAAATGCATGCATACTGTATATCATATTTAGATTCTAGTGTAGGGTAAACACATGTTAATTAATTAGATTAATTAACAATTTTCACTGTAAAATAATAATTTTGAAAAAGTTTTAAAATTACTATTTTATCCCTACACTCAATTTCGCAACATCTGCAGCAACCCCAACAAGCCGTGGTAGTTCACTGCAGGCTTTGTCATCCATAAATAAGTAAGGAAGGGGAGGAAGGACTTGGGCAAAGAATTAAGGATCGCATCCTTACCGAGCTGCTCGTGCAAGAAAAAGCCCAGTTTACTTAGGCGCTCAATCATTTCGATTATGTACAGTACATGATCAGTGACTGAGGCCCCATCCCTCATCCAAGCATTGAAAATGGCACAACTAGTTTTGTGCCTTTCAACATCGTCAGGCATGCCAAAGGAGTCGTTCAACATTTGAAGCATCTCCTACAGCTGGGCATTCTCGAACCTGCAGCTGAACTCATCATTCATTGCCGCCAGTATTATGCACCGAATGATGGTGCGGTCGTTGAGCCACTTCTGGTAAGTGTCTCGGACCGTTTCTCTAGCAATCGAGGCAGGCTCCTCAGGTGCCAGATCTGTTACTACATAAAGGATCTGCTCATACTCAAGGATGATTTTCAATTTTCGATACCAGCTATCGAAATTAGATCCCATGAGCTTGTCATTATCTAATAATGATCGGAGCGACAGGATAGTGGCCATAGCTGCATTAAGAAAAACCAGACCTTTATTAGTACATAAATTATTAATAATAAAGACTTAGATTTTAGTCTAAAGTTTCTCTCAGTATTTTTACGAATTGGTAGCCTCAACCTCCAATTCGAGGAATTACTTTAATTTCTTACTGGGTAGTAGAATCCACACAGACCACACACGAGCCCAACTTTGGTTGGTCAACCCATGTGCATCTATGGGTAGGTTCATAACCAGTTGTTTCTCTAAACAACTTCTAGTAATTGATTTTGCCCCAGAACCTAATCAGTAGGCTTTGGCCTCTACTGAAAAGATCTGGTTAGGTCCAACCATTAACATGACTTGATTTGGTGAATCTGACCAATAAATGATCAGGCCCGACTTTGGCCGGCCAACCTAACCACCATCAGAAAGACTCAACCAAATGATCATATTATGAATGATAATTCCATTAGTCAATAAGCACCAGGCCTTTGGGCCTCCAGTGATTATTAAACTAATGGACTCATTATCACTCACTTAATGGGAAGCTATGACTTAGTTATCACTATAACTTAATCATTTTAGGGATCTAATAATTTTTGAGAATTTTATTAAAGGATAGAAGAGAAGAAATTAACCAGCCAATTTCAATCCTCCCACTGACTTCACCAAGTCAGATTAAAAAAGATTTAATTAAAGCCGACATTAGGAGCACCTAAATCAGTCACACTAATTTACCTAATGACATGGGTGAGCCCTAATAACCAAGTGATCTAATCAAAATCCAACTCACCAGGTTGGCCAGGTAAGTGAGATCAGTGGAAGGGATATGCCATTAACTCGTTCGAGATCGAATCAATGCGAGTAGCTCCCAGTTAAAAACCATTGGTCAGACTGCCGAACTTACCTTAGACACCAATCAATTCATTAGTTTTAATTTGATCAACTTAGTAAATTGGGTTCCACCACGTAGCCATGAATTAAGTCCATCTTGGTCTAGTTAAAGACATGGACCCATTCAACTACAACTATTGGAGTTGAGTCTAGAGTGTCCTTGACCGAATCTAATTCAACTTTTGATTAGATTTGACCAATTACTCTAATTTAATCTATTTCTTTAAGCTAACCTTAGGTCTAATCCAATTATGGACCTAATCCATCTAACCCATTGATCCACAAGTTTATGCAATTATCTTAGGTCTTAATTCACAATTCTAGACCAACTAGACAACACTTAATTCTTTTAATTAAGTATTTGAGCTGATGGGTTAGGGTTTGGTATTTCAAAAATAATTTTTAAATTTGAAAGATTTTATTTTCTGTTCACCAAATGTGTTGACTCATTTCACAAACTGATCAGCATATTTCATAAACAGCAATCTTATTGCTAATTACATAACAGAAAATAACTCAATCAAAATAAATCATGAATATTCCTTTAGATCTAATATAATACATTCATGATAAATTTTATAATTAAACCTTTACAATTAAGTCCTTTTGCTGCTTCATCTGCATGGGATATAATCACTCGGCACTCCTACCGCCATAGGAGAACCCATCGAATGGGAGGAGAGGGCCTTTAAACCTTACTTTTCTCCGATGATCGGACGACCATGGCAACCAACCCAATTAAACTACTTGCTACTTGGATCAAGTATATCTAAATATACTAATTTTAAAATTTAAATTTCAAATTTTAAATTTCAAATTTCAAATTTTGAATTTCAAATTTCAAATAAATTTCAAATTTTAAATTTCAAATTTTTGAATTTTAAATTTTAAATTTTAAATTTTTTAATTTCAAATTTGAAATTTCAAACAAATTTCAAATTTTAAATTTTGAATTTCAAATTTTTGAATTTTAAATTTCAAATTTCAAATTTCAAAATTTAAATTTTTAATTTTTAATTTTGAATTTCAAAATTTAAATTTAAATTTTAAATTTAAACTTTTAGATTACTACTTAATCTATGCATGCAAATATATATCATATTTTAGAACCTGCTCCGATACCATTTGAAGTAAATTTTAGTGCAGGGGTAAAATGGTAATTTTAAAATTTTTTTTAAATTATAATTTTATAATAAAAATTATTAATTAATCTAATTGATTAACATGTATTAATCTTACACAAGAATCTAAATATGATATATATAGCATGCATTTAAATTTAAAATTTAAACTTCTACAGTAAATGTTTTACTATTATGTGTTCAGAACACATTACCTTCGTGCAGGTAGTCGATTGCTGCAGTCTGATCACCATCGAAAAGGACTAATCATTGCAATGCAGCCACATAGTATGTCTGGCCTCCACAGATTGTCTACATGAAGCTCCCGATCTGATCGGCTCCTCACGAATGCTAGTTCATTGCAGAACCCTTTCGACGATCGATGCTGATCGAACTCCTTTGATCGATATCTGCCGACTCCTCGGATGCTTCAGATCATCAGCAGAGATAGTAGAGAGGTTGATGAAGTTCTCCCTGAAGTCTGGTGGGCTCACAACACTCGTAGCTCACCTTCTCACTTCCTAAACCCTAGGTAGTAATCCTAGGGTACACACAGAAAACCCTGCACCCAAAATCTTTCTTTTCTTTTCTCTTGAAATTTTTGAACTCTCAATCTCACGCACAAGGCCTTCTCACACAACCTCTCTTTCTTAGAAAGTCTTCCACATGCCCCAGCTTCTCTTCCCTTTTTAAAATAGTGCAAGACCGCATCTTTACCGCATCTTCACCGCGTGAGAGGATAAAGCTAGGTGGTTGCTCACTTGAATTCAAATCAAATTTGAATTCAAATGCCAACCAACCTATCCTTATCCACTCTAGGTGAGAGAAGAGAGGGGTGTGGGCTCTTTGTGCATAGAGAGTTTACACAAAAAACATTTTCTCGTGTAGAGCAAGGGGCACACAAATAGATAAGGTGGTGCATGAGATTAGTTGCCCATTCAAATTCAAACATCATTTGAATTTGAATGGCCAACCAACCAATTTTATCCACTCAAAATGGTGCACATAGGAGGGGCGTGGGAAGGCTTCTTCATGGGAGAAAATTCATGAGAACTTGTTTCTCGTGAATTCAAATAGGCACAGGTGAGGTGAGGTGGCGCAGGGAGATAAGTCAAGGTGGTTTCAAACCTAATTGAACCAACCTTATTAAAATAGGTTAGGCACAATTAGACTAAGTTAAACCCAACATAATTAGGCTTAATTAGGATCAATAAATTCTTAATCAAATCAAAAATTGACTAAGCCCAACCCCTAATTAAATCAGAGACCAAAATACCTCGGTGATTAGGTCAACTCTTAACCTAATCGGATCAAACCCAACTGAATCCAATTCAATTGGACTTGATCCAAAAATAATTACTCAATCAAATTGAGTTAATTAATAATTAAATTACTAATTAAACTTTTCATAAATATTGAGTCTAAATTTGATGGGCATTCGGGCATCAAAGTCCATCGATATGAAACCCTGATCGAAGAATCCCAAACCAGTGGGACTCTTGACCCCGGTACCCAAAATGTGTGGAACTCATGATCAGAGAATCTTGATTCTCGATCATAGAGTCCAAGACACGTAGTACTCAGAGTCCCCAAGTATTAAGACTCTTGGTCAAAGAGTCCTATTCCAGTGGGACTCTTCACCAGCCATCAGATCAGATAGGAACCTCTAATGTATATGACCCCGTAGGTTCGAACCTAAGTCGGTAGCACAGGAACCAATTCCTGTACTAATCGAAGTGACCATCTAGCAATGGTACCCGATGTTCGAATAGGTCGAATAGTCACAATCGCAACATTCAGAACCTATGCGAATATGGTTACTGTATAATTCATCCCTTTTGACCCCTATGTATAGGATGACTCAGGGTTAAATGTCAACCCTGATCAAATCATCCGAATCGTGCTCAACTCAAACAGTCCTGTGACTCCTCACCAGGACTACCCTGGCCAAAGTTTTGCTAAATTAAAATACGACTGTACACAGCTCCTGAACTAGAGTGATCAGTCCCATCTTGACACACGCACCGACAAGTCAAGTACTTGACTACACCCAGTAGCCTTTCGTCACTAAATTAGAAATTCAGATAGTCCAGTGCCTAACTGCAGTGAGTTGCTTGCAAGTCACTGTGGCAATCTCAGGTCAGAGGGACAGTTATACCCATATCCCATCGGAACAAATCTTGACAGCAAAAAAAACTCCGGAGTCGGTCACATTCAGTGCAGATGTACCCTTATATCTCACCTGTATGCCATACCAGTGTCTCCACACTCCTTGGTTAAGAGGACAATCAATCCATATGACAGACAATGACCTATGCTTGATAAACGTTATTGTCCTTGGTAACAACGTATCATTCGGTCGCGAACAGGTTTAAGGACTAAATGATAAATCTTCCTTTGTCGAGTCTAAATAGTCCTAAGGACTTCACCACAACACAGGAGTTCATTAGAAGATGAAACAATTTATGATGAAAAATATCAAAATAATTTTTATTAATTTATAATTCATATACTAATACAAGAAAGAGCACAACCGTCAACAGACTGATGATTGGCTTTGAGACACTATTCCCAACAGAGCCAATATTTGGCGGGTAGTCATAATATTCTCATGTTGACGCTGCAAATCATCAGACATTGCACCCAACATATAGTACCTTGCTTTGTTATCATCATCCATCCACTTTTTCAAAGACGCTCTCTGTTCAGCAGTCGGACGTGCTGGTATGGCAGGTGGGTCTTAGTCCAAGATATGGGTCAATTTTTCGAAACCCAGAATAATTTTGTAGTTTCTTAACCAGTCCTTGAAATTGGATCCAGTCAATCTGTGGGTATCTAGTATTTTGGTCAGGGGGTTGGATGCGGACATGTTTCCTATAGAGAGTCAACAATTTCTAATTAGATTTTATAATTAGACTTAACCAATTTATTTAGGAGTTTTATTTTTAAATAAATTAGGCTCCCACTATTTTCTCAGATCCCTACACTCCTTAGGTAGAGATGTAAAAATCTCCATGATTAGTGATTTCTAGTGGGTGGTGCGGTCTCACCGACTGGCTCATCACCTCACCTAACAATTATTGGTGATGGGTCAATCGATGAGTGGACAACTCTTGTCCAATGATTCTCTAATCATGGTGCACCCAAAACTTGATTTCTAATTCATGAAGCTCACCGTGCCCCAAATATTGCTCCAATCCTTAGTTAAGTCAAACCCACCATTTGCATGAACTAGATTCCTAATTGGATCCCTCACCGTATCCGAAATATTGAGCCGAACCCATCCTCTAATTCATAGCATCCAATGCCTAATGGACATGGTTGCATCTTTTCGGTGCAACTGAACCACTGTATCCAGCCGAGAACAATCAACCTCGGAAAGGGCCCGCACATCCACAATGGTGGAAGACCTAGACTTAATATTTTTTTAAGGAGATTTGATTTAGGTCTCATTAAAGTTGACTTGACATAGTCATAACAATTATGACTAACCTAGTGGCATGGGTTAGCTCGAATTGTTAGCCACCTCAAATCAGAACTGGGTCGACACATATGGCCAGGTAAGTGAGACCGGTGGAAGGGATATGCCATTAACTCGACAAGAATGCATTCGAGTCGAGTAGCTCTCAATTAAAAATCAGTCGATCGCATCTGCCCAACTTACCTTAGACACCAAATTATTGAACCAGAACTAATTGGGTTAGCCTACAATCCAGGCTCTAACCTCTAAGCCAAATTAGGTCTTAACTTGATCGAGTCTCATCTAAATATGATTCGACCTTGACATAGACTTAATCCTATTAGGCTGGTCAATTATTAGCTTTCATGATCCCACCTAACCAACTGTTGATTCGGTTTGATCAATCGCTAGACCTAATTGAGCTACCCAAGCCCGAACCCAATTTTATGAAAATGACTTAGATCTGAAATTCTCAATTTTAGACCTAATTTAATTTCATAAGCTTAATTTATTAATTAAGTCTTGGGTTCATAAACAAAACATGTAAAATAAATCCTAGGGTTTCAGGATCTAGAGTTTTGCAGAAAAGTAAATTTTGATTTCTGATTAAGGATGAACACGCAGCACCCCTACGCATCATAAGAACACCCCATTGAATGGGAGGAGAGGGCCTTTAAATCCTACTTTGTTTATATGACCGGACGGCATGAGGAACACCTTAATCAAAAATATAAATTTAACTACAAAACTAGTTAGATCTAAATTTACATATCACATATATAATTTAAGATCTAACTAATACATGCTTTGCATACATCTCATGTATCAAAAATTAATCTAATTAATATGCTTTCAGATTTAATACATCACATGTAATATCTAAAAAATAAAATTTAAATTAAACTATTCAACATAAAATTTATTCTAGACAGTTACTAGAACAATTCTACAACTAGTCTAGGCATGCAACAGATCAATCTTATGTATTATCCAAATTTTTATTTTCTATTTTTGATCTGAATATAACATTTATATCATCAAAAATAGAGAATAAATTAGATCTAAATTATATTTTAATCTCATTAAAACATAAACTTACAAGACTATTCATAGATCAAACTATTCTTAGTCTAGTCATGCATCTCATGATGTTAGATCTTCTCAGATTTAATTTTAAATATTTTAATTTCAGATCCTATCATATTTGATATGACATCTAAAATCTTTTAATATCAAATAAATTAAAATTAAAATCAGATCTAAATTAGATTTGAAAATGAGCCATCAACCTGGATCTGATACCAGTTGAAGGGAAAAACCATCTTTTTCCTTGTAGGATCTTCCAGATTTCATCAAATCTGGGGTTGAATAATTTAAAAAAAATTATCCTATATTTATTTTAGATCTAAATCTCTAGATATAATTTTATTATCTGATATTAATTCTAAAATAAATCTAAAGGCATGAGGAAATATGAAATACCTCAAGGGTAATCTGATTACCCTGTAGATGATCGCAGCAAGCCTGAGGTTCTAATTTAGCCACGCAATCGCCTGACCTCTACTAGTGTCCACTCAGGCAGCACCTGGATCATCTTCTCCTTGTGAATCTCTTCTCTAAAAATTAGAACTCAATCTGATTAGGAAGATCTTCGAAAGCCTTCCTGAAGTTGGAGCAGCAGCTTGTCGAAAAACTCCTGCAGCCCTTTGTTCAATGCATCACCACGCCTTGATCCTTCACCAGATGGATGCCCAACCTCTTGGGCATGAAGAGGGGAGAGGAAGCACCAGGGAGGACGTAGAGAAGAGGAGGGGTGGCTGGCTTTTGCTGGGTAGGGGGCAGAATCTCTTAAACCCTAGGCGCAGACAGGGTTTATATAGACCCTGCTACGCTGCGCAGTGCCACATCATTCGACCAATCAAAAAATTCTATTTAATCAAAAAAAATTTTAATTGATGGAGTGATGTCATCTAATCACATTAGATAAGAACCTCCACCCTCTCTCCTATATTGGCACCAATATTGGATAAGCACAAGGGAGATGGCGCCCAAGAGTTTATGTTGATCAAGACTCCTCTTGATCTTTATCCACTTGGGGCGCAAGCCTTGTCCAATTGTGGTGCCCACTTTGGTGCTTATTTTTGGTAGGTGGACACTCCATAAAAAAACTACCAATAACCTCTTGCCAAGTGGCCTTCAGTTTAAGATCCATATGTCAACATTTGACAGATGTCATAAAATAAAAATGGCAGGTGTCAGGAATTAGCAGGTGTTGTCTTAAATTCATCTCACGAATTAAGACAAGACTATTTTGAGCTGGATTGGCTCTAGTCAGACTGAGAAAAATCTTCTCAAGGTTCTCTGGGTGAGTCAAATAACATTTGGCTCAGTGGAGATGAAAAAGATTACACGAGGAGAAAATTAGGCTCAATCGTGTGCTAGCACGATTTTTTTGAACCTAATTGGATTTAATCCAAATCAATTGGGCTAGCCCAATTGATGACATCCAGATCCTAATCTTTATTAGTGTGATCCAGTTAGGTTCAATTCCATATGGTAATGAGACATGTCGTGATCTCATCATCGACATCATCGAAACTCCTTTCGATGGACCAAAACTCTTCTGATTCATATAATTAGAATGATCGATCATCAAGATCATTCTAATTGCTCTCAAAATCTATCAGTGACACCTAGCAGTATATGGTGGCAACCCATCAGAACTGAAGATGAACCTCTCAATGCAGCTACCTGTGTGATTGAGTTCCTCTATCATGAGTCCCGACAGAATTAGGGTTAAGGTGAACTCGTCAAACCCAACATCAGTCATATGAGTTAATCGATCGATCCAAGTCTGATGTGAAATCTTAATAAAAAACTTTTTTTTATTATTTCACTCTACCATGGCCATGGGCTTAAGGACTCGATCTTTCGATCACCATAGGACTACTCCTCTTATCTACCGAAGTTGATAGATCCCATCTTGGTGCGACCTAGTTCCTACAATGAATATGCTACAGCCAACATATACCTCAGGATTTCGAATGGCTAGGAGATCGAGTTATGGTGTAGTCAAACTATAATACACTCAAGGTGAACTGTCGATGCACCTCAGGTCAAAGAACTAGACACACAACTGCAGCATCGAGCTAGTCATCGACGAGAAGGTAGACTTCCTTATGACTGTTCGATATGGTCACGCTCAGTACTCTCGTTCTCAATGAATATCTGTACTCTCACTCCAGTATCTCTACACCATATACTCAAGATTTATCTATCCTAAGGAAGCGATCATACACCAACCTTCCGGATCGATCACCATCCTCGTGATGATCCTATGGTCAGGAGCTGTTTATGAGTTAGTTATATAAATTTATGCCTTAAATTTTCAACTCTTAAAAATATGAATTAACATTCTTACTAACTCAAAGGATGTATCATAGACACAATGTACATAATGTGATAGAAGAATAACCCATTTATTGATTTATAGTCAAAATTATAAATTTGCCCTTAGATTTGTACAGGAATGTGTCAACCAATCTGGCATTTAGGACACACATCTAACATAATGTATGCTATCCTTGAATGAAATATGTCCTATAAGATAATCAAAATTTATATTTTAATGAATTTTTCTTGTAATCTTTCAGACTCATGTAATTGACACCTTATGAATATAAGGTATTTATTTTCTCATCATATGTTGCATCCTACATTCATAATAATTATGATGAATCCCATAAATCAAAGCAATATTTTTAGGATTATGATGAGATCATACCTATGAGACCTAAAATCTTAAAAATCTTGATTTAGAATATTCTTAGTCATAAGAATATTGAGTAGGGGATCAATGTTCCGGATAGACTGGCACATCCTATGTATGCTCGATGATGGGAGTGGCTGATCTCATAGGCCACTTATGTGAGACACTAATACAAGGATATGGGTGCTCATTAGAGAATGAGTTTACTGAATTGATCCATCTTAAGAAACATCTTATAGATCTACTTACCTGTCAAAAGATGTTTTCTTATAGTGGGAGCTATGCACGTAATCCTTTGACCAGACACTACCACAGAACCTTGTATACATGAATCTATATTTTGGTTCATACTCATTCATAACTTAATCATATACGGGATATTTTGAATATGATGGAATATGCATGAAGGTTGTGAGTAGGTCAACATAGAATTGATCACTCCTGGTAAGAGGAGATCACATTCTACTTGCTCCAATCAATTGATGATTCAGGAAGTCTTTGATCAAAATAGAATGAAAATTAGAAAGAGTTTTTAATATTTTATTCATTAAATCATCTTTATAAGATTAAAAAAAATATGAATATGATATTGGATTTGACATCATTCTATATCTAGAGTCATACTCAGAATGCAGGTTGATCATAGGATTGAATTATATGGTAACTTACTACTGAAAGATATTTTTGATATTTCTATCAAAATTTTATATCTTTCAGATAGACATGATACATTTTTAGACATCGATCTTATCTTGTAGGTTTGATCAAATTAAAGAGTTTAATTCGATCATCAATTAGAAAGGATTCTAACTACTGAATTGGATTAGCTCGATTGGATCTAAATCGGTTAGATTGAATTCTAATCATATCAAGTCAACTTGCACCTAGACTTACTGCTTGATAGATATGAAACCCAATGGGTCACAAATAAAGAAAATTGATCAGTGGTCTAATTAGATTAGATCATATTTGCAAGATGAACAGGCTAGCACATGTTATGAACCCTAGCTCCTTGTTTCGAATCGAGTTCAAATTTGGTTCCAAATTTAGATAATTAAATCTAATTAAACTCAAACCAATTTTAGTTTCAAATTGGGTTAACCCTTAGCTGATTGAGTCAAGATTGTTGGTGCATATAATCAGGCTTCCACATTCACAAAATATTTTTTTTGTCATGTGGAAGAGTTAGTTGGTGTGTGTAGAATTTAGATTGGCATCTCATGAGATGGGATGCCCCTTTCCTAGCCTATCTTTTTTGTTTCATTCTGAAATTCATATGGGGCATGGCATTTTAAGATGAATTTAGAGTTTTGGTTGAATGGATGGGATTTGATCAAGTTAGACTTGATCTTATCCAAACCCTAGTCGCCCCTATCAAGATTGGTGCCACCTGGACCAAGAGTCCAAGTGGTTTAGGTCTCTTAAAAATTATTTCATGCCATCTTCCTTTGGATTTTTTCTCACACACATCTCAGATTAGCACCTCCCTTTTGTATTCTTGGATGACCTTGTGGGCTGATTAAGGGTGGAGAAGTGAGGTGCCAATTAAAAAGTTGCACGACCCTTCGGAGAAACATCGCAGAATTTTTTTTGAAGAGTCCTTCTACGTGAAGTGACTCTTGAAATTAATTTTGATGTTTTCACGTAAGAGATCAGGCTTGGACCAATATGTGAAGGGTGGAACAGTGTGAGGATGGGTGTGAGAAATTGCTTGGAAGGGCACGAGATGATTGGATAAGCATCCAATCTCCAAATATAAATGGGGACGTGCATTAGGGTTTAGATTCATTCAGAAAATCCTAATCTCTTCTTTCTTACACAAGTCTCCCCTCTTATCCAATTATGCCCTTCCTTCTCTTGTTAGGACAAGTCCTAAAATATTAAGGATAAGTCCAATTTTAGGACAAGGGCCTAAGAAAAGTTATAAGAAAGACAAGGAGATATAAAAGGTAGAGATAGGAAGCCCAGGAAGAGAGGAAGGAAGCTCTGAGGTTCTACTATCCAAAAAAGTTCTTAAAGAAAGAATTTAGAGGGAGGAACCATCTTAAAGAGGTAGTGTCTTGATCAAAGCCCTGTGTGGATCACTGTTGGAGGGTGAACACATGGGCACCTGGTGGAAGTTTTGTCGGAGTTTTGGAATAAATATTATTGGTATTTTTTTTGTGTTAGATATGTGCCCTAGATGCCAAATTGGCTGACACATTCTTGCACAAATATAAGGGTAAATTTATAATTTTGACTATAAATAAATAAAAGGGTTATTCTACTATCACATTGTGTACATTATGTCTGTGATATATCCTTTGAGTTAGTAGGAATATTAATTCATATTTTCAAGAGTTAAAAATTTAAGGCATGAATTTACATAACTAACTTATAAATAGCTCCTGACCATAGGATCATCATGAGGATGGTGATCGATCTGGAAGGTGTTCGATGGATATCTGGCCAGGACACCACCTCCCAAGATCTTTTCAGTACCACGCAATGCAGCAGGAAGAAAGAAGAAACAAAACAAAAAAAAAATAATCAAAATATGTGGATCAGCCACAAAAGGGCTCGCCTTCACGGGGCATGCAAACTTCACTATGAAAAAGTAATTTTACAAGAGGAGACCTCACCCTCAACCCTTGTACACCCAATTCTCTCTCACCTGAAGTTTTCCTTACAAAAGCTCTCTCACTCTTGAAGACCCCCCCTGAACTCCTGAAGTACCTGGCGACCGCTATTCAGGAGCCTCCTGCTCCTTCTCTCTCACTCTTCTTGGATTCGTACGGTGTGAGAAAACCAACCACACCCTTTTACTGTTTCACGCACAGGCTTTTAAAGGGTTAAAACTAGGTTTAAACTTGATTAGAGAGGGATTAGGAGTCCTAAATAAAGCCAAAAAACCCCTTGGATCGTCGGATCAAGACCGCAATCTCTCTCGACCGTCCGATCATGCTCTGATCCATGGAATAGTGCTGTGGACCGTGAGAAATGCATGAAAAATGCCCACATGATCCACAGACCCAGTCGTGGACCGCCCGATCCATGGTGGACCAGTGCAAAGGGCCAGCAGGCCGCTGGCCTGGGCCGGCCCGCTCCCGCGTGCGGGCCCGCGCGCGCCTGGGCCGAGCACCCGCCTGGGTCGCGGGCCTGGGTCACGCATTCCACACGGGCCTGGGTCGCACGTCCCACGCACCGTCGCCTGCGGCCGCACTGCTGCCGCCTGCCGCCGGTCGCCGGCGGTCCTCCATCGCCTCGAATCTCGTGCCGACTTCAAAAGCTCGTATCTACTCCATCCGAGCTCCATTTCTGGTGATCTTGGTCTCGTTGGACTCCATTTTTCATCGCGAACCTCGCTGTGGGCTCAATGTGGGCTAAATCTTGAGGCATCAAATCCTAACAATCTCCACTTCGACTCGATATTCGGCCTCTTCTAAACTCTGAGAGCTTCTGGATCTCCTCGCCCCCATGCCCTGGGGCAATCGCCTGCAGATCATGGATGGGCAAATATGGGAGTCGAGCTAGGCTGCTCGATCCCATCTCCATCGTATGCTGTGCTCCTCCTGATCTGAGACCTGCTCGGGGCACCATCTTGCGGCAATAGGAATCTCACCTTGCAATGTCGCCTCTCATCCTCCCGAGTCTTCTGTCTCGTGCCCGATCTGCCTCTTGGAGCTCCACCTCGCTCTGGGCTCCACCTAGCTCCCGAAGCTCCACCTCGCATTGGGCTCCCTAGTAGGTAATAATGTCCTCTGCTCCCTTTCTTCCCCTCCAGCACAATCCTATCGTCGCGTAGCACCCTCAATATTCCTCCACCAGCTACCGTCCTGTAGCCTTTCGAATCCAGTGTGCTAAGTGAGATAAGATTCCACCTAAAATCGGGTATGTATCGGACCTCCCCCAATCTCCTCACTGCACCGTCATGTGTCCTCCAGCTGACCGTCCCAATGCCTCTGATCACACAGCTCGATCCATCCGACAGATATACAGTGCCCTCACTATTCTCCAAGGAGTCAAACTGCTCCTTTCTGCAACATACATGATAGGGGCATGCAGAATCTAATATCCACTGCTGGGAAGAAGTAGATACCTCGTCAGATATCTCCAGGACATCTCCATCTGAATCACTGCCGGTCATCGCTACAGTAGCCACCGTCCGATTTTTCAGTTGAGGGCAATCTCTAGCTAGATGCCCTAACTCCTCACACCGATAACACCTGATTTTGCTCAAGTCCCTCCTGGACTTAGACCGCCCTCGTTGTGATCTCCTGTCGCTCCGTCTACCACCTCCTGTTCTTCCAGAAGCCACCAAAGCTGAGCTACCTCCACCTGAGCTCGAAGCTGGGTTCTCCCTCCTGAGAACCTCGTTCTAGAGTATCGCTGCAGTGACCTCATCCATCTTGATAGTGCTCTTCCCCACTAGAAGAGCAGTCACCAAGGACTCGTACGAAGGGGGAAGCGACGCTAGCAAAACCAGCACCCTAATCTTCTCCTCAACGTTCTCACCAACACTGAGAAGGTCGGTGAGGATCTTCTGGAAGTGGCTGAGATGCTCCTGCACGCTCTGTCCCTCAGTCATCCACAGTTGGTAAAACTGCCTCCAGAGGAAAAGAGTGTTGGTGAGAGACTTCGCCATGTACAACTCCTCGAGCTTCGACCACAGCACCATCGGAGAAGTCTCACTCAGCACATGGATCACCACCTCATCCGCCAGGTACATACGGATGGTACTCACCGTCTGCATCTGTAGCCATTTCCAATCCCGCACCTCCATGGTGGTCGGCTTCTCATCGCACAAGAGAGCTTCGATCAACCCCTATTGGATGAGCACGTCCTTCACCCTTGCTTGCCACAAGGAGAAATTGCTCTTACCATCGAACTTGTTGATCTCCATCTTGATTGTTCCTGTCTTCTCCATCTTTAGTCTTGCTCACCACCACTGCAATCTGCGTCCTTGTACCATCTTGCTCTGATACCACTTGTTGGGTGGATGTCTGGCCAGGACACCATCTCCCAAGATCTTTTCAGTACCACGCGATGCAGCAGGAAGAAAGAAGAAACAAAATAAAAGAAAAACAATCAAAATACATGGATCAGCCACAAAAGGGCTCACCTCCACGGGGCATGCAAACTTCACTATGAAAAAAAAAATTTACAAGAGGAGACCTCACCCTCAACCCTTGTACACCCAATTCTCTCTCACCTAAAGTTCTTCTTACAAAAGCTCTCTCTCTCTCTTGAAGACCCCCCTAAACCCCTGAAGTGCCTGGCGACCGTTGTCCAGGAGCCTCCTACTCTTTCTCTCTCAGTGCTCTCGCCTCTCTCTCTCTTCTCGGGTTCATACGATGTGAGAAAACCAACCACACCCTTTTACTGTTCCACGCACAGGCTTTTAAAGGGTTAAAACTAGGTTTAAACTTGATTAGAGAGGGATTAGGAGTCCTAAATAAAGCCAAAAAACCCCCTGGACCGTCAGATCAAGACCGCAATCTCTCTGGACCGTCCGATCGTGCTTCGGTCCACGAAATAGTACCGTGGACCGTGAGAAATGCATGGGAAATACCCATGCGGTCCACAGGCCCAGCTGTGGACCGTCGGATCCACGGTGGACCGGTGCAAAGGGCCAGCAGGCCGCTGGCCTGGGCCAGCCCGCTCCCGTGTGCGGGCCCGCGCACGCCTGGGCCGCGTGCGCGCTTGGGCCTCACGCCCGGCTGGGCCGCGCGCCCGCCTGGGCCGCACGCCCGCCTGGGTCGCACATCCCGCACGCTGCCATTTGCGGCCGAGCCGCTGCCGCCCGCCGCCGGTCACCGATGGTCCTCCGCTGTCTCGAATCTCGTGCTGACTTCAAAAGCTCGTATCTCCTCCATCCGAGCTCCGTTTCAGGTGATCTTGGTCTCGTTGGACTCCATTTTTCACCGCGAACCTCACTGTGGGCTCAATATGGGCTGAATCTCGAAGAATCAAATCCTAACAGAAGGTTGGTATACAATCGCTTCCTTAGGGTAGATGTATCTTGAGTCTACGGTGTGGAGACACTAGAGTGATAGTACAGATATTCGTTGAGAATGAGAGTACTGAGCGTGACCACCTCGAGAAGTTATAAGAAAGTCTACCTTCTCATCAATGACTAGCTCGATGCTGCAGTTGTGTGTCTAGTTCTTTGACCTGAGGTGCATCGACAGTTCACCTTGAGTGTGTTATAGTTTGACTACAACATAACTCGATCTTCTAGCCATTCAAAACCCTGAGGTATATGTTGGCTGTAGCATATTCATTGTAGGAACCAGATTGCACCAAGATAGGATCTATCAATCTCGGTAGATAAGAGGAGTAGTCCTATGATGATCGAAAGATCGAGTCCTTAAGCCAATGGCCATGGCAGAGTGAAATAATGGAAAAGAGTTTTCCATTGGAATTTCACATCGGATTCAGATCGATCGATTGATTCATATGACTGATGTTGGGTTTGACGAGTTCACCTTAACCTTAATTCAGTCAGGACTCATGATAGGAGAACACAATCACACAGGTAGCTGCACTGAAAGGTTCATCTTCATTTCTGATGGGTTGCTACTATATACTGCT
Organism: Elaeis guineensis; assembly: GCF_000442705.2. Taxonomy (NCBI): domain Eukaryota; kingdom Viridiplantae; phylum Streptophyta; class Magnoliopsida; order Arecales; family Arecaceae; genus Elaeis; species Elaeis guineensis. The sequence continues at coordinate 48,489,809 of NC_025995.2, read as the reverse complement.
AGGTGTCACTGGTGGATTTTAGAAGCAATTAGAATGATCTTGATGATCGATCATTCTAATTGTCTGAATCAGAAGAGTTCTGGTCCATCGAAAGGAGTTTCGATGATGTCGATGATGAGATCACGATATGTCTCATTACCATATGAAAATGAACCTAACTGGGTCACACAAATAAGAGTTAGGGTCTAGATGTCATCAATTGAGCTAGCCCAGTTCGATTGATTTGGATTAGATCCAATTAGGTTCAAGAAAATCATGCTAGCACACGATTGACCCTAATTTTCTCCTCGTGTAATCTTTTCTATCTCGACTGAGCCAAATGTGATTTGACTCACCCAGAGAATCTTGAGAAGCTTTATCTCAGTCTAAATGAAGCTTGTCCAGCTCAAAAAAGGCTTGTCTTAATTCATGAGATGAATTTAAGACAAGCACCTGCTAATTCCTGTCATCTGCCAATTTCATTTTAGGACATCAGTCAAAAGTTGACATATGGGTCTTAAATTGAAGGCCACTTAGCAAGAGCTCATTGAAGAATTTTTGTGGAGTGTCCACATGCCAAATTAGCATCAAATTAGGTGCCATAATCAAATTATGGCGTGAGCCCAATCGGATAAAGAGGGCACTCCAAGTGGATAAGGATGGAAGTTGATTTGATCAACATGGACTCTTTGGCGCCAACATGATTGTGCTTATCCAATGTTGGTGCCAACTCTTGGAGAGAGGTTTGGGTTCTTATCTGATGTGATCAGATAATATCACTCCACCAATCAAAATTTTTTCAGATTTATTAAAATTTTTTGATTGGTCAAATGATGTGGCACTGCGCAGCGCAGCAGGGTCTATATAAACCCTGTCTGCGCCTAGGGTTTCTAGTGATTGTGCCAAACCCATCAAAGATGCAGCCCCCTTTCCTCTTCTCCACATCCCATCTGAAGTCCTCCCTCCCCTCTTCATGCCCAAGGGGTTGGGCATCCATCTGGTGCAAGATCAAGGTGTGGTGACGCCTTGAACAGGAAGGCTACAGGAGTTCTTTGACAAGCTGCTGCTCTAACTTCAGGAAGACTTTTGAAGATTTTTCTAATCAAATTTAGTTTTGATTTTTGAAGCAGAGATTCATGAGGAGAAGATGATCCAGGTCTTACCTGAGTGGATACTGGTAGAGGCCAGGCGATTGCATGGCTAAATCAGAACCTCAGGCTTGCTACGATCATCTACAGGGTAATCAGATTACCCTTGAGGTATTTCATATTTTCTCATGCTTTTAGATTTATTTTAGAATTTATATAAGATAATAAAATTAGATCTAGAGATTTGGATCTAAAATAAATATAGAATAAAATTTTTTTAAATTATTCCACCCCAGATTTGATGAAATCTAGAAGATCCTATAAGAAAAAATATGATTTTTCCTTCAACTGGTATCAAAGCCAGGTTGATAGCTCTATTTCAGATCTAATTTAAATTTGATTTTTATTTTTATTTATCTGATATTAATGGATTTCAAATATCACATCAGATATGATTAGATCTGAAATTAAAAAATTTAAAATTAAATCTAAGTAGATCTAACATGTATGAGATGCATGACTAGACTAGGAATAGTTTAAACTATTAATAGTCTTGAAGTTTTATGTTTTAATATAATTAAAATATAAATTAGATCTAATTTATTCTCTAATTTTTTGATATTATAAATATTATATTCAAATCAAAAAATAAAAAATAAAATTTAATTAATTCATAAGATTAATCTACTGCATGCCTAGACTAGTTATAGAATTATTCTAGTAACTGTCTAGAATAGATTTTATATTGAATAGTTCAATTTAAATCATATTTTTTAGATGTTACATGTGATGTATTAGATCTAAAATCATGCTAATTAGATCATATTTTAATACATGAGATGTATGCAAAGCATGTATAGGTTAGATCTGAAATTATATATGTGATATGTAACTTAGATCTAACTAGTTTTATAGTTAAATCAATATTTCTGATTAAGGTGTTCCTCATGGCCATCCGGTCATAAGAACAAAGTAGAGTTTAAAAGCCCTCTCCTCCCATTCAATGGGTGTTCTTATGATGTGTAGTGATGCTGCGCGTTCATCCTTAATCAGAAATCAAAATTTACTTTTCTGCAAAATCTTAGATCCTGAAATCCAAAATTTATTTTACATATTTTGTTTATGAACCCAAGACTTAATTAATGAATTAAGCTTATGAAATTAAATTAGATCTAAAATTCTCAATTTTAGATCTAAGTCATTTTCATAAAATTGGGTTCGGGCTTGGGTAGCTCAATTAGGTCTAGTGGTTGATCAAATCGAATCAACAGTTGGTTAGGTGGGATCATGAAAGCTAATAATTGACTAGCCTAATAGGATTATGTCTGGGTCAAGGTCGAATCACATTTAGATGTGACTCAATCAAGTTAAGACCTAATTTGCCTCCGTGGTTAGAGCCTGGATTGTAGGCTAACCTAATTAGTTCTGATTCGATAATTTGATGTCTAAGGTAAGTTGGACAGATGCGACTGACTGGTTTTTAATTGGGAGCTACTCGACTCGAATGCGTTCTTGTCGAGTTAATGGCATATCTCTTCCACTGATCTCACTTACCAGGCCATGTGTGTTGATCCAGATCTGATTTGAGGTGGCTAACAATTCAAGCTAACTCTTGCCACTAGGTTAGTCATAATTGTTATGACTATGTCAAGCCAAATTTAATGAGACCTAAATCAAATCTTCCTAAGAAAATATTAAGTCTAAGGTCTTCCACCGTTGTGGATGTGTGGGCCCTTCCCAGGGTTGATTGTTCTCGACTGGATATAGTGGCTCAGTTGCATCGGGAAGACGCAACCATGTCCATTAGGCATTGGATGCTACAAATTAGAGGATGGGTTGGGCTCAATATTTCGGATATGGTGAGGTATCCAATCAGGAATCTAGTTCGTGCAAATGGTGGGTTTGACTTAACTAAGGATTGGAACAATATTTCAGGCATGGTGAGCTTCATGAATTAGAGACCAAGTTTTGGGTGCACCGTGATTAAAAAATTATTGGACAAGAGTTGTCCACTCATCGGTTGACCCATCATCAATAACTGTTAGGTGAGGTGATGAGCCAGTCTGTGAGACCACACCACCCACTAGAAATCACTAATCACGAAGATTTTCACATCTCTACCTAGGGAGTGTAGGGATCTGAGAAAATAGTGAGAGCCTAATTTATTTAAAAATGAAACTCCTAAACAAATTGGTTAAGTCTGATTACAAAATTTAACTAGAAACTATTGACTCTCTACAGGAAACATGTCTGCGCCCAACCCCCTGATCAAAATACTAGACACCCACAGATTGACTGGACCCAATTTTAAGGACTGGTTAAGGAACTACAAAATTATTCTAGGTTCTGAAAAATTGACCCATGTCTTAGACCAGGACCCACCTGCCATGCCAGTACGTCCGACTGCTGAACAGAGAGCATCTCAGGAAAAGTGGATGGATGATGATAACAAAGCAAGGTACTATATGTTGGGTGCAATGTCTGATGACTTGCAGCGCCAACATGAAAATATTTTGACTACCCACCAAATGTTGGCTTACCTACAAGAGTTGTTTGGTGAACAAAGTCATGCAGCCAAGTATCAAGTCTATCAAAGACTTTTTAAGGCTAAAATACGTGATGGGCAGTCAGTCCAAGATCATTGTTTGACAATGATCAAGGATCTTGAAGAGCTTGAGAAGCTTGGTGTCATCTTAGATAAGGATTTTCAAACTGATGTGATCCTTCAGTCCTTGTCTGATGCATATGGTCAGTTCATCATGAACTTCCATATGCATAAGATGCAGTGTACCTTAGTCGAGTTAATGAACATGCTAGTTATGGCTGAGCTTTCTATGAAGGGTTCAAAAGGCTCAATTCTTACTGTGGAGTGGACTTCTTCCAAGAGAAAGTTTTTTGGAAAGAAAAAGAAGTCTATGAAGAAACAGAAGGTGGATGGGAAGAAGAAGAAGACAGAATCAAAGAAGAAGGCTGCTGAAAAGAGAAAATATTTTCACTACCAATCAGACGGCCATTGGAAGCAGAACTGTCCTCAGTACCTGGCCACCCTGAAGAATAAGAAGGATGGTCCTTCTGGAGGTATGCTCATTTTAGAATCTAATCTTACGATTTCTTCTGCATCCAGTTGAGTGCTTGACTCTAGTTCTAGTACTCATTTGTGCACTTCTATACAGAGTCTTGAGGAGAGCAGGAGGCTGAGGGATGGAGAGATGATCCTATGCATCGAGAACAGAGCAAGAGTTGCTGCTGTGGCCGTAGGAACCTACCCTCTACGATTATCGTTAGGATTAGATTTATTTCTTAGAGATTATTATTATGTGCCTGCAGCAAGCTGGAATTTGATTTTTATTTCATGTTTAGCACAAGAAGGCTATGTGATTAGCTTTCATAAGGACCATTGTAACATATTTTATGAAAATAATAAAGTTGCAAATGATTTTCTTATTAACGGTCTCTATCAGCTACATATTGATGTATCTGTATTTAATATCGAGCAAAATGTGAATGCCATAGGAATTAAAAGGCCTAGAGATAGTTTAAATGATAGGTATCTGTGGCACCTAAGGCTAGGTCATATAGCGGAAGACAGGATTAACAAATTAAAGAAATCCAGACTGTTGAGTCCGTTGACTTTCAAGTCATATCCAGTTTGTGAATCATGCCTTCAAAGCAAAATGACCAAATTTTCTTTTGTAGGATATGGGGAAAGAGCCACAGACCTACTTGCCCTAGTACATACGGATGTGTGTGGCCCATTTGATGTGCCGGCTAGAGGCAACTATGTCTACTTCATTACCTTCACTGATGATATGTCTAGGTACAGATATGTGTTTCTAATGAAACATAAGTCTGAAGCCTTTGAAAGTTTCAAAGAATTCAGACATGAAGTAGAAAAACAAACAAGAAAGCCCATTAAGGTTCTTCGATCAGATCGAGGAGGTGAATACCTTAGTCGGAAGTTTCTAGACTATCTTAAAGATAATGGTATAGTCTCTCAATGGACTCCACTTGGAATGCCACAACTCAACGGGGTTTCAGAATGGAGAAACCGGACCCTATTAGATATGGTCCGTTCCATGATGAGCTTCACGGATCTCCCTGAGTTTCTTTGGGGATATTGTCTCATGACAGCAATATATGTATTGAATAGGGTTCCTTCTAAAACCGTTTCTACCACACCGTATGAGATATGGCATGATAAGAAGTCAAGTCTAAATCATTTCAAAATTTGGGATTGTCCGGCTCATGTTAAGAGACAGCAGGCGAACAAGTTAGAGTTCAGGTCTTTTAGAGCTCGATTCATAGCATATTCTAAAGAGTCATTAGGATACTATTTCTATATTTCGGAAGACCACAATGTGATTGTGAGTCGAAATGCTATTTTTTTGAAAAATAGTTTATTCAAGATGGTGGCATCGGAAGAATAATTAAGCTCAAGGAGAATGTCTTCCAAGAGCAATGAGCTAAAGAACCTGAGGAACCAAATCAATCAGAACCAGTCCTAACACAACCTCTTCCACCTCGTAGATCGACTAGAATTTCTCGTCCTCCTGAAAGGTACTTAGGTACTATAAAGAGGATATAGAGAAAATGTTCCTCATGGGAAATGAGGCTCATGGTGATGATCCCAAGACCTATGACGA
>NC_025995.2:48244609-48483999 GCF_000442705.2 Elaeis guineensis | reverse complement strand
ATTGATTTGATATTACAAAGCAGATTGAAGGGATACAAATAATTTTAAAATAAAAAAGTCCTTATGCTCTTCAAGGGTAAAATCATAATTTCACTAAAATCTTGATTTGATAGTATCATTTGATAGAACAAATGATTTGTAAACTATGATAAAAATTTCATTGTATTTGGACTTATATTTTTGAAGTTATGAAGGTTTGAAGTGCATGAGTCGACTCATGAGTCAACTCATGGCACTGTGAGCTGATTGGCACGCAAAAATTCCCATGGCACGCTGGATTTTTGACTTGGCATGACCTGTGAGTCGACTCATGAGTCGACCCACAAGGCATGAGTCGACTCATGAGTCGACCTCTGCTGATTTGAGCCAAAAAATCCAGAAATCAGACCTTTTAGTCTGTGCAACAGAAGTCGACTCATGAGTCGACTCCTGATGCATGAGTCGACTCATGAGTCGACCCCTGCGACGGAAAATATCAGCAACGGCTATTTTTTTGCCCGTTTTAATTGCCATTTATGCTTTCTAAAATTGCTCTAATGGCTCTTTATCTACCTAAATTATTTTTTCTTGCTTCTAATGCTACAAAATGCTTAAAATGGTGAAAGAAATTGCAGATTAAATAGCGGATCAAACGTGAAATCAAAAATGAGAAGAATAGAAGAGAGGATCCGAAATCTGCACGAAAAAGCCTGAGATCAACGAAAAATCCAAAAAGAAAAAGAGAGAGGATCCACAATATACCAGAGAGAGTGTGAAAGAGAAAAGCAAGAGCTTTCAAGGAGAGAATTCTTCACGCCTATTGTTTCAACCTTGATCTAGAGATCGTTCAAAGCTTTCAAGAGATCTTCAATCAACAATCAACCTCTTCTCAAGCATTCAAGCGTTCATCCACTTTGAGAAAATTCAAAAAAAGAGGTTCTTCATTTGAGTAAAGCTTTTATTGTTATATTCGCTCATTTAAGGAGCTGTTATTGTATTAATCTGTGCTCAAAATTTTCTAACTCTTTGTGAGTTTTTGTTCTTATTTTTGGAGAATTTCCAAAACAAGGAAAGGTTGATCCGAACCTGAAATCGGAGTGTTTTGGGTTTACTTGTACCCGAAAAACAAGTGATCTAGCTTGGGATAGCTAGTGTCGAAGTTTCCGACGTTTTGTATTCGGGTTGAATACAAAGTATAGTGGATTGAAATTTCCAAGTAGGATCTTGGGGAGTGGATGTAGGTGCAAGGTTAGCACCGAACCACTATAAATCCTTGTGTTTGTGGTGTGCTTTATCGCTTTATCTTATTTCTTTATTATATCCTTGCAATACTGCTTTAGGTAATTAATATTGATTTAAAGTCTTTATTTTGTTCTTCATAAATAATCTATTGGGCTTAAAATTTTTTAGAAACCCAATTCACCCCCCCCCTCTTGGGTTGTATAGCTGGGCAACAAGTAGTATCAGAGCCGGTGCTCTAGCCCTTCTTTGATCTAATAATCAAAGAGCCAAAGATCTATGGCAACCCATGTTGGTACTTCTCTAGCCGAGGGGCAATCAACAAACCGACCTCCACTTTTCAATGGGTCTAATTACACCTATTGGAAAGCTCGGATGAAGATTTTCATACAAGCACTCGACTATGATATGTGGAGTATCATAGTGAATGGTCCTCACACACCCACCAAGATTATAGATGGTGAGGAATCAACCAAATCTGAGAAAGAATGGGATGAGGTTGACAAGAAATTGGCACAATTAAATGCCAAAGCCATGAATGTTCTTTATTGTGCACTAGATGCAAGTGAATTTAATCGCATTTCTACTTGTGCATCTGCTAAAGAAATATGGAATAGGTTAGAAGTAACCCATGAGGGAACAAATCAAGTAAAAGAGTCTAAAATAAACATGCTTGTACATAAATATGAATTGTTCAAAATAGAGCATGATGAGTCCATAACTGCTATGTTTACTCATTTTACTGATATAATCAATGGTTTAAAGAGTCTTGGCAAATCTTATACTAACAGTGAACTTGTAAGGAAGATTCTCAGGTCACTGCCAAGAACTTAGGAAGCCAAGGTGACTGTCATCCAAGAAGCAAAGGACTTGAACACTCTACCTCTAGAAGAGCTTCTTGGATCCTTGATGACTCATGAACTTAGCATGAAGCAACATCAAGAGGATGAAGTCAAAAAGAAAAGAACCATTGCCCTCAAATCCACAACTTCGCCTGATTATGAAATGGATGACTCTGAAGATGAAGATCAGGATGAAGAGATGGCTCTCATCACCTGTAAATTTAAGAAGTTTCTAAGAAAAAAGAAACAGGAGATGAGAAAGAAATTCACAAAAGGGGATCAAAGCAAAGAAAAGGAGAAAGATCAACCCCCTATATGCTACGAGTGGAAGAAGCCAGGACATTTCAGATCCGAATATCCACAATTGAAGAAAGGTCCAAAGAAGTTCAAAAAGAAGGCAATGATGGCGACCTGGAGTGCGAGTGATGACTCAAGCTCCGACGAGGAAACCTCAACAGAACAAGCCAACCTGTACCTGATGGCACACGAAAATGAGGTAACTTCTGAATCCACTAGTGAATTTACTTTTGAAGAATTGCATGAAGCTCTCTATGATTCAATTGAGGAATTAAAGAAACTAGGGAAGAAAAATAAAGAGCTGAAATTGGAAAATCAGTCCTTAGTGAAACAAGCTGAAAATCTCTCAATTGAAAAATTTACCTTGATTCAAGAAAATCAAAACTTAAAGGATGAAATGAACAAGCTGAAATCTATAGTAGATAAGTTCACCTTAAGTTCAAACAAACTAAATATGATCCTTGAAAATCAGAAAGCTATATATGATAAGGCTGGACTTGGTTATAAACTCCTGAAGAAACAAAAATTTTTGAAGGATATTTATGTAAATTATTCAAGTAACAAGTCTACAAATATTACTTGTTTTAAATGTGGAAGAATAGGACATAAATCATATACATGTCTTATTAACAAATATGCAAACACAAAGAAAATATGGGTTCCAAAAGGAACCATTCTGACTAACATGAAAGGACCCAAGAAAGCTTGGGTACCTAAGACAGAAACTTGATCTTTGCTTGCAGGTGTGTCTAGCATCCCAAGAAGGAAACAGGAAATGGTATCTTGACAGTGGATGCTCGAGACACATGACTGGTGATGAATCATAATTCATCACGCTTGATGCTAAGGATGGAGGGATGGTCACCTTTGGAGATAATGGCAAAGGAAAGATCATCGGGATAGGTAACATTGGTATCACTCCCTCCAAATACATTGAGAATATTTTATTAGTTAAAGGTTTAAAGCATAACTTACTTAGCATTAGTCAATTCTGTGATAAAGGGTATAAAGTAAGTTTTGAATCATCTGTTTGCATTGTGACGAGTCCTATTAACGATGGCATTAAATTTATAGGACATAGGCATGGCAATGTTTATATGGTAGACTTGAATGATTTAACTAAATTAGACATGCAATGCCTAGTTTTCTTAAATGCTAAAATAAATGAGACTAGTTGGCTGTGGCATCGTAGACTTGCACATATTAGCATGCATTCTCTTTCAAAATTAATTAAAAAGGATTTAGTTTTCGGTTTGCCAAAATTGAATTTTGAAAAGGATAGAATCTGTGATGCATGCCAATTAGGTAAACAAACTAGAGTTTCATTTAAATCCAAAAACACTGTTTCAACTTCTAGACCTTTAGAGCTCTTACATATGGATTTATTTGGACCAACTAGAACCACTAGTCTAGGAGGAAAACGATATGGATTTGTAATAATAGATGATTACTCTCGTTTTACTTGGGTTTTCTTTTTAGCTCACAAAAATAAAACTTTTCAAATTTTCACTAAATTTCATCGAAAAGTCACTAATGAAAAAGGATTTTCAATTCAAAATATTAGAAGTGATCATGGAACAGAATTTGAAAATCATGACTTTGAAAATTTTTGTGATGAAAATGGAATTGGCCATAACTTCTCTGCTCCTAGGACACCTCAACAAAATGGGGTAGTTGAAAGGAAAAACAGAACCTTAGAAGAAATGGCCCGTACCATGCTTTGTGAAAGCAACCTTCCAAGATATTTTTGGGCAGAAGCTATTAACACAGCATGTTACATTTTAAATCATGCTTTAATTAGACAATTTTTAAAGAAAACCCCCTATGAACTTTGGAAAGGAAGAAAATCAAATATTGCATATTTTTGGTTGCCGATGTTTTGTATTAAATAATGGCAAAGAAAAACTTGGTAAATTTGATGCAAAATCAGATGAAGCAATCTTTCTAGGTTACTCCTCCACTAGTAAAACATTTAGAGTGTTCAACAAAAGAACTTTAGTAGTTGAGGAGTCCATACATGTTATCTTTGATGAATCTAACGATCTTCCTTCAAAGAAGAATGAGGGTGTTGATGATGCAGATCCACTAATAGAAGGTATGAAGGAGATCACTCTGAAAGACTCAGCAACTCCAGAAGACAAGGATCAAGAAGACAAACAAAATAAGAAAGGTGAAGAAATTCAAGAACAACCTCAAGGTACAAATGACTTACCCAAGGAATGGAGGTATGTTCACAACCACCATAAGGAGTTAATAATTGGTGATCCTATGCATGGGGTAAAAACCTATTCTTCACTTAGAGATGTACTTAATCATTGTGCATTTGTATCTCAACTTGAACCTAAAACTTTTGAAGAAGCTGAAAATGATCATAACTGGATTAATGCTATGCAAGAAGAACTTAATCAATTTGAAAGAAATAATGTTTGGACCTTAGTAACAAGACCTAAAGATTGTTCAACAATTGGCACAAAATGGGTCTTTAGAAACAAATTAGATGAGCATGGAAATGTAATTAGAAATAAAGCAAGACTGGTTGCTAAGGGATATAATCAAGAAGAAGGAATTGATTTTGATGAAACCTTTGCACCTGTTGCTAGATTAGAAGCTATTAGACTTCTACTTGCATATGCTTGCTTTATGAAATTCAAATTATTTCAAATGGATGTTAAAAGTGTATTTTTAAATGGATATATTTCTGAAGAAGTATATGTAGAACAACCCCCTGGATTTGAAAATCATGCTTTTCCCAATCATATCTTTAGATTAAATAAAGCTTTATATGGTCTAAAACAAGCACCTAGAGCATGGTATGAAAGGCTAAGCAAATTTCTACTAAATAATGGTTTCTCAAGAGGCAATGTAGATACAACCCTATTTATTAAAAGAAACCAAAATGATATGCTAATTATACAAATTTATATTGATGACATAATTTTTGGGTCTACTAATGAATCCCTTTGTCAAGACTTTGCTAAGCTTATGCAGGGAGAGTTCGAGATGAGCATGATGGGAGAACTCACCTTCTTCCTCGGACTCCAAATCAAACAATCAAAAGAGGAATCTCCATCACCCAAAGCAAGTACACCAAGGAACTACTCAAAAGATTTGGAATGGAGAACTGCAAACCAATTGGCACACCAATGAGTCCCTCAAGTAAGCTTGACAAGGATGATGAAGGTAAAAGCGTAGACTTAAAATACTATAGAGGTATGATTGGCTCATTATTATATCTAACTGCAAGTAGGCCTGATATCATGTTTAGTATTTTCTTATGTGCTAGATATCAATCTAATCCTAAGAAATCTCATTTGAATGCTGTTAAAAGAATCCTTAGATACTTAAATGGTACACAAACTATAGGGTTATGGTACTCTAAGGACTCACAAATTAATTTGTTAGGATATTCAGATGCTGATTTTGCTGGATGTAAATTAGATAGAAAAAGCACAAGTGGAACTTGCCAATTTCTTGGAGTTAACCTAATCTCATGGTTTAGCAAGAAACAAAATTCGATGGCACTGTCTACGGCTGAGGCCGAATACATTGCAGCCGGAAGTTGTTGTGCTCAAATCTTGTGGATTAAGCAACAACTCGAAGATTTTGGAATCAAACTTAATGAAACACCAATAAAATGTGATAATACAAGTGCCATAAATCTATCTAAAAATCCAATACAACACTCAAGATCCAAACATATTGAAATAAGACATCATTTTATAAGAGAACATGTTCAAAATAAAAATGTAATTCTTGAATATGTTTGCACTGAAAATCAATTAGCCGATATCTTTACAAAGGCCCTTAGTGAGGATAGATTCTGTGAAATTAGGAGAAATCTAGGAATTCTAGATCCATTTGTCTAAAATTTTTCAATTTTTAAAGAATTGATTAGAGCTCAATTTTTAACATCCATCCTGGTCCCAAAAGCTCAGATTTATCACTCTAAAAACTTATCATTGAGCAAAATTCCTTCTCCCAAAATTTCGAATTTTTCTAGAATTTATTTGCATTTTTCCTGAATTTCTGAACTTCATGAGTCGACCCCCATGAGTCGACTCAATGGCAAACTTGTAAATCCCACAAACTTCCCACGGGCTCATTGTTTTTAAACGGGAACCCTGTTTGTGAGACGACTCATCTTCTCATCGTCTTCCTTCCGAAAGCCATTCTTTCCAACTCTTTTTTGCTCCAAAATCAAGGATTTATCTCGAGGCAATTCTCCCTCCTACTCTCCACCAAAAATTGCCTCCTTGGAAAAGAGATTTCTCGTGCTTTCTCGCATTGCTTGGCGCGGTTGGAACGTGCCCTAGAACTTCACCGAACTTCCAAAATCCACTTCTTTTCTCCACTAAAATTCCTCTTTACTCTCTTGTGATCCCTCCTCCTCTCAATTCAAGTCTTCTTGTCTGCTACTTTATTGGATATGGCTCCAAAGATGAAACTTCCCCAAAGAAGGAAATCAATCCGTGAGCCTGAGGAAATTGTCCGAAAGAAAAGGCATGCTCAGTCTTCCAGTGTTTCCGCTCCAGTTTCAGTACCTGCTCAAGGTCCCTCTCAATCCTCCATAAGCCCCAGTGTAAATCCTCTTTCTGATAGAAAAGTAGAAACCGAAAAAAATATAGATTTTTGGTTCTTTGAGAAAGAAGGCTTTACTTTTGCTACCAAGATCAAAAATCAAGGATGGAAACTCTACTGCTCCCTTAAGGAAGTCACCTATGTTGATCTAGTTAGAGAGTTCTACCAGAACCTACATTATGGAAACGGGTCAGTGACTTCAACAGTCAAGGGGATTGACATATGCTTGGATTCTAGGATATTGGGAGAAATACTTCAGTTGCCTAGTGAAGGATACTCATATATGGAACTCCCAATTAAAGAAGAGGGGATCAAAATTATTTTAGGAGGAACTTATTCAGAAAATTTAAACAAATTGGAAGCAAAGATTTTGTCCATTGAGATGAGGGTCCTGCATCAGATGGTAACAAAGCTATTCTTTCCTAGGAGTGGTAGACATGACTTACTTTCCAGCAGAGATGTATGTGTCATGTTTCATGTCATCACTCAGACCCCCCTGAACCTCTCTGCACTGATGATAGAGGCCATGAGAGAAACTTTGAATAGATCCAAGGCACACTTGCCTTATGGTATGGCCCTTACTAGAGTATTTAGGAGGTTTGGAGTTAGCAGTGAGGGGGAGGCTGCTACTAAGCTCTCTCATGTGGACACTTTAAACCAACACAGCCTGCACCGAATGGGATTTGCAAAGACTGTTGGTGGTTGGATCAAGGGATCTGAGGAGAGAGTTGAGGAGAGAACTGAAGAGAGAACTGAAGATAGAGCTGAAGTCAGAACTGAAGGCAGAGTAGAAGAAGAAGATCCATCATCTCCTGTCCATGACCTCAGGGCAGCATCACCAGATACCCAGTTCATTCCTGATACTGAGGCTAGCCCTTCAGAGTTTACTAGGATGCCCACACCAGTGTATCAGCCAGAGAGCAGAGTACCTCATTCAGAGTTCAGACTGGCTGACGATCAGATCGAGCATATATCTCAGCGTGTGGCTTCTTTGCTGTCTAGTCAGTGGGGTAGTACTTCTTTTGCACCTGGAGCCACCTCTTCTGATCAGACCATTACTCCCCACATCTCCACTGTATTTCAGATGATATCAGATCAGTCCGTCAAGATACAGCAGCTTGAGGACACAGTCTGGAGACTTACTGGCAGAGTTCTTGACTTGCAGGGGCAAGTCCTTGCATTGGCCCATCCCCAGCCACAGGAGTCTACCATTGAGGTCACAGACCTCACTGCAGAGGCTGGCAGGCTCAGAGGAGCTCTAGAAGGTGGATATGAATTACTGAGGAAAGAGATCCGAGGATCGAGTGAGCATGCTACCACTCAGTTCACTACTCTACTTCAATCTATTTCCAGAGCACTGAACGTACTTGATTCTATTAGACTCACCCTTTCTGTTCAGTCCCTAGCATCTCAGCGTTCTCAGCCACCCAGTTCATCTCGCTCTCCTGCTCGTGGCAGAGGCAGACGGGGTAGAGGACGCACTTCTGATCCATCATCTCCTCACCCTATATCTGATGACTCCGATCATTGACTTATCTTGATCTTTACTAGATCCTAGGTGTTAGTGTCTTGTTCTAGGATCTATACCTTGGGGCCATGTATTGACAATTAGCTGGTTAAATTTTATGTATTGAAACAATTATGATATTAATGGAATCATCTTTTACCTATATTTCTACCTCTTTGTAATGATATCGATCATATTTTGGTTATATATTTTCTTCTTGTTGGAAAAATTGTCTTCTCTTTGTTGTTGTTTGCTGTTGATAATTGCTATATTAAGGGGGAGCAAACTTCTATGATAAACTCTAAAGGGGAAGAAATTAAAGAATGTTTCAGAAAAAGGAAGAGTTAACTATGTTTGATGATGTCAAAAAGGGGGAGAAATTAAACAAAAACAAAAATTGAAATTAAACAAAAAAGCAAAACCCTAAATTATGAGAAAAAGGGGGAGAAATTAAACAAAAACAAAGATTGGAAGATTAAACCAAACTGGAGAAATTAAACAAAAACAAGAATTGAAAGATTAAACCAAACTTGAGAAATTAAACAAAAATTGAAAGATTAAAAAAAAAATATTGGGAAACAAATATTGGAGAAATTAAACAAAAACAAAGATTGGAAGATTAAACCAAACTGGAGAAATTAAACAAAAACAAGAATTGAAAGATTAAACCAAACTTGAGAAATTAAACAAAAATTGGAAGATTAAAAAAAAATATTGGGAAACAAATATTGGAGAAATTAAACAAAACTTTGAGAAATTTGGTATCGAAATTTGGTATCAGACAGAACTTAAACAAAAAGCCATCCATCAAAAGCAAAATCATAAGTACAATGCAAATAAGTTTTTTTTTTATATGCTCTGATATATTTCAAAATTCAAACTTGCTCTGATACATCTTTTAAAATTTTATTTGCCTTGATACAACTTAAGAAATTTGATTTACTCTGATACACCCTAAAATTTCTTTTAACTTGCTCTGATACATGATAAAATTTAATCTGATACAGTGTGAAAGTTTCTCTGATATATTATAACATTTGCTCTGATACAGTGTGAAATTTTCTCTGACATTTGCTCTAATACAGTGTGAAATTTTCTCTGATATATTATAAAATTTTCTTGCTCTGATACATTGTAAAATCTTTTCTGATAACATTGAAAAAAAAAAATTATTTTTCTTGCTCTGATACATTGCAAAATTTATTTTCTCTTCTCTTGCTTTGATATATCTTAAACTCAAAATGATCTAATACCCTTTTCAAATCTTTAAGAAAATGGACAAACTATTTTTGCATTTATATTACATGCCAAAAGAATCAAACTCTTTTCAAGCATATACACCTATAATGGATTCTTTTGAAATTAATGCATTAACATAAATATTTTTGTTCAAATATTTTGTCATCATCAAAAAGGGGGAGATTGTTGCTCCTAGATTGATTTTGATGATTACAAAGCAGATTGAAGGGATACAAATAATTTTAAAATGAAAAAGTCCTTATGCTCTTCAAGGGCAAAATCATAATTTCACTAAAATCCTGATTTGATAGTATCATTTGATAGAACAAATGATTTGTAAACTATTGATGAAAATTTCATTATATTTGAACTTATATTTTTGAAGTTATGAAGGTTTGAAGTGCATGAGTCGACTCATGAGTCAACTCATGGCACTGTGAGCTGATTGGCACGCAAAAATTACCATGGCACGCTGGATTTTTGACTTGGCATGACCTGTGAGTCGACTCATGAGTCGACCCACAAGGCATGAGTCGACTCATGAGTCGACCTCTGCTGATTTGAGCCGAAAAATTCAGAAATCAGACCTTCTGGTCTGTGCAACAGAAGTCGACTCATGAGTCGACTCCTGATGCATGAGTCGACTCATGAGTCGACCCCTGCGACGGAAAATATCAGCAACGGCTATTTTTTTGCCCGTTTTAATTGCCATTTATGCTTCCTAAAATTGCTCTAACGGCTCTTTATCTACCTAAATTATTTTCTCTTGCTTCTAATGCTACAAAATGCTTAAAATGGTGAAAGAAATTGCAGATTAAATAGCGGATCAAACGTGAAATCAAAAATGAGAAGAACAGAAGAGAGGATCCGAAATCTGCACGAAAAAACCTGAGATCAACAAAAAATCCAAAAAGAAAAAGAGAGAGGATCCACAATATACCAGAGAGAGTGTGAAAGAGAAAAGCAAGAGCTTTCAAGGAGAGAATTCTTTACGCCTATTATTTCAACCTTGATCTAGAGATCGTTCAAAGCTTTCAAGAGATCTTCAATCAACAATCAACCTCTTCTCAAGCATTCAAGCGTTCATCCACTTTGAGAAAATCCGAAAAAAGGGGTTCTTCATTTGAGTAAAGCTTTTATTGTTATATTCGCTCATTTAAGGAGCTGTTATTGTATTAATCTGTGCTCAAAATTTTCTAACTCTTTGTGAGTTTTTGTTCTTGTTTTTGGAGGATTTCCAAAACAAGGAAAGGTTGATCCGAACCTGAAATCGGAGTGTTTTGGGTTTACTTGTACCCGAGAAACAAGTGATCTAGCTTGGGATAGCTAGTGTCGGAGTTTCCGACGTTTTGTATTCGGGTTGAATACAAAGTATAGTGGATTGAAATTCCCAAGTAGGATCTTGGGGAGTGGATGTAGGTGCAAGGTTAGCACCGAACCACTATAAATCCTTGTGTTTGTGGTGTGCTTTATCGCTTTATCTTATTTCTTTATTATATCCTTGCAATACTGCTTTAGGTAATTAATATTGATTTAAAGTCTTTGTTTTGTTCTTCATAAATAATCTGTTGGGCTTAAAATTTTTTAGAAACCCAATTCACC
Source organism: Elaeis guineensis (assembly GCF_000442705.2). NCBI lineage: Eukaryota > Viridiplantae > Streptophyta > Magnoliopsida > Arecales > Arecaceae > Elaeis > Elaeis guineensis. The sequence continues at coordinate 48,472,716 of NC_025995.2, read as the reverse complement.
CCCCCCTCTTGGGTTGCATAGCTGGGCAACAAAGAAGAAGAAGGAAAAGAAAAAGGAAAAAGAAAAGAAAAAGAAGAAAAAGAAAAAGAAAAGAAAAAGAAGGAAAAGAAAAGAAAAAGAAAAAGAAAAGAAAAGAAAAGAAAAGAAAAAGAAAAAAAAGAAAGAAGAAAAATAAAATAATAATAATATAATAATAATAAATAGGATTTTCTCTCCTCTCTCTTCTGTGAAGAAAAAGAAAAAAAGAAAGAAAAGAAGAAAGAAAAAAAAGTAAAATAAATTAATAAATAATGATATAAATAATAAAATATGAGAAAGAGAGTTTCTCTCTCTTCCTTCTCTCTCTTCAGCCTGAACTAGTATTTTCTCTCTCTAGAATTGGACTTTCTCTCTCTACTTTCTCTCTCTAAAATCTTTGCTCTAGATTATTTCTCTCTCCTAAGATTTTTAGAATTATGAGAAGAATGATGATGAATTTAAATGATCTTCGTGATGGATTTTTTGATCTGTGATCGTCGGACGGTACACCGACACCCACTTTGATCAAATTAGGTATTTTTAGATTTTAATTTCTATAATTTTATTAAATTATCCACATGATAATTTTAGCATGATTTGATCTGATCGATCGAATTTGTTGAATCATATTGTCTGAAGAATTCAAGATGAGTTTTCTCTCTCTAGAATTTTTTTCTCTAAAATTTTCTCTCTCTAAAATATTCTCTCTCTTTATTGATTCCCTCTCTAAAAAGATTAGTGAATGAAGAAATTTTTTTAATAGTCTTGATCTGATTCTAATAAAGAACCCTGATCCATGGTTGTCAAACAGCATACTGGCACCCACCTTAATCAAATCATGAATCTTTAGATTTGATCATCCATGATCCCGATCTAGTCATGACTTGATTTGATCATGTTGATTTTACAACTCCAGATATTGGATCAATCATAATATTGGATTGTGTTACCTGATCAATTCGAATTGTACCTCATGAATTCTCTCTCCTCTGATTTTCTCTCTCTCCACTTGATTTTATGAAATCGATGAAGAAACCTCGATCCTATCACTTCGAATCTGATTTGATCTGATAGTCAAATTTTGGATCATTTAGGTCCTAATTAGATTTTGATTAGATAAAATTAGATGATCGGATCCAATCTAAATCGTTGAAATATGGTATTCGTATTCTTTCTAATTATTGAAAATGATTCTGTATAGGATTGTGGATGTTTGATCATGGGATATCAGGATATGATCTATGAATAAAATTTTTGGAAGAAAATTTATAGAATTATGTGGATTTATTAGAATGCAATCGAGGTAAGTAAGGTTTCACTTTTTCTAGATTTATCGAGAAATTATAATGTATTTTTCTGACATGATTTGTGAAATGATGCATGAATTGGATGAATGATATTTTGTTATAAAAATATCTTATTTGAAATATTATGATGAAGCATGATTGAACATATTGATTCCATGATGCATTATATTGATTAATTTCGATACTACATGATTTATATTTTATTATCGAAATTAGAATATGAAATATGATTTATGAAGAATTATGATATAAGAAACATTATGAATTGACAACCTGACTATGTAAAGGATCCTGCCAATGGGGGCATATATGTTGGTAATTGATTTGTCCTGAGGATTCATGTCACCAGAGAGACCAGCGACAAACCGCCAGAGAGACCAGCAGTTTCGAAGGACTTTACTGCCCGATGATTCGCAGCTCACCGCAAGAAGATACGCGGTGTTATGACCCTGCCACAGAAAAAATATGGTCATAGCTCATGGTTGACGAAAAGAATTTAAGAATGAAAGAAATTGAAATCTGGAAAGAAACTTGAATTTTTGAAAAAAAAATAAATTTGACATGAATTATATTGCATAATTGAAAATTGATTTCGAATTAATGAACTCTATATGCTTATTTTGTATAAATGATTATTTACTTAAATGCCTGATGAAATCTGTTGAAAGTGATCATTGCTTACTGGACTGTCTAGCTCATTACCTCCTATTTTACTATTTTTATAGATGTTGAAGAATTTAGATGATACAAGATATGAATGGAAGAGTGATCAGAAGCAGAATCTCTATACTTTTATTTTCGGTTGAAAGTCTTATTGAATTTGATGTAAGGCCTATGAATCATTGTTGAATTTATTGAGATATTAAATAAAAAAAATTAGGTCATTATATTTTAAATTTAAATTGTTGACTAATTATTCCGCTGTGGTTTTAGGATAGTATGATAAGATGCCTTGCATGCTTATGGGAAGAGTTTTCTATGAGTATGCGGCGGTTGCCATGACCCTCGATTCAAAATCTCGGATCGGGGGCGTGACAGTACAAGACCATGTCCTTAAGATTATTGACTTGATCACTAGATTGGGTCAATTAGGTTTTGTGATAGATGGAGAATTGAGTTAGGATTTGATCCTGCAATCTCTTCCTGAATCATTCACTCAATTTGTTTAAATATGATCAAAATAGCTGAGAGCCACATTATAAAGGACAAAGCTTCAGTTCTTTTTATGGGTAAGACCTCTAAGAAGAAATCAGACATGAATGGTTCAAAGAAAGGATTGAACCTTAAAGGTGACAAGATAAAGAGGAAAGGGAAGAAAGCTTTCGGACAAGGCACCTGCTTTCACTGCGGCAAGCAGGATGCTGGAAAAGAAATTACAAGGATTACATTGCATCTATAAAAGCTGGTGCAAGCAACGCACGAAAAAGTATATATAAGATACATACAATTTTATCATTAAGTTCTTCTAATTCAGACTCTTGGGTAATGGATACTGTCTAAGGTTCTCATATATGTAAGTCATTGTAGAGGCTGTAGAATATTAAAATTTTGAAGAAGGGTGACTTCGAGCTCTATGGTGCTGGAGGAGAGTCCATCCAGGCAGAAGTTGTGGGGATATATATCTTAAAGTTACCTTCTGAAAAAATCTTAGAGCTAGAAAACTATTATTATATACCTAAGATCTTTGAGAATATTATTTCTGTACTGTTGCTATCACAATGAGGATTTGAAATAAATGAAAAGAACAATAGTTGCTCAATTTCTTATTCTAATGAAATTCTCTGTTATGATATTTTTGATAATGGTTTTTTGATTCTATTTCTTAATGATAATATTTTTCATATTAGTGAAAGCAAAATATGAAAGAGAGATGATGTAAATAACATTTTATTTTGGCATTGTCGACTTGATCATATAAGTGACACAAGAATTAACAAGTTATATAAAGAAGACTTCTTTGATCCTTATGATTATAAATCATTAAGTACTTGTGAATCTTGTCTTATAAAAAAAATGACCAAGATCCCATTTAATGGACATGGAGAAAGGACAAATGACTTATTAGGACTTATACATACAGACGTATGTGGTCTTATGACAACTCAAGCTAGAAGATGATACTCTTATTTTATTATGTTCACTAATAATTTATCTAAGTTTGGATATATGTATCCTACGAAACACAAATCTGAAGCTATTGATAAACTTAAAGAGTATCAAAGTATGGTCGAGAAATAAACTAAAAAAAGTATTAAAATCTTTCGATTTGATCAAGGAGAATACTTATCCAATAAATTTTTAGATCATCTTAAAGAAAAAAAATTCTTTCAGAGTGGACCCCTCCTTATACACCGCAGTTGAATGGTATAGCAGAAAGGAGGAATCACACTTTATTAGATATTGGGCGGTCCATGATGTGCCGTACAAACTTGCCTATTTATTTCTGGAGATATGCCCAAGAGACTGCTGTCTATATCCTGAACAGAGTACCTTCTAAATCTGTGCCACGTACTCCATATGAGATATGGAGAGAAAAGAAGCATCATCTTAAGTATCTTAAGATATGGGGCTATCCAGCTTATGTAGAAAGAAATTTTGGACATAAGTTAGGTACTAGGATAAATAAATGCTTATTTATAGGTTATCCTAAAGAAAGTCTATGTTACCTCTTTTACCATCTTACTGAACAAAAGGTGTTTGTCAGTAAACATATCATTTTTATGAAAAAGGAGTTTATCCTAAAAAGAGAAAGTGGGAGGAAAACTGAATTTGGAGAAGTTCAGGACTTACAAATAGAAGCATAAGATACTCTTCAACTGGAAGTACCTATTGATGAGGTACAACCACAAAACATACCTCCTCTCTGAAGGTCAGAAAGAGTGCAAAATGCACCTTCAAGATATGGGTTCATTATTGAGAATAATGTAGAGAATGACGAACCTATGACCTATACGAAAGTTGTTACAAGCAAGGACTCAGATAAATAGTTGGAGGCTATGAAATTCGAAATGGACTCAATATATTCCAATCAAGTATGGACTTTGGTTGATGCACCAGACGGTATAATCCCTATTGGATGCAAATGGATCTATAAGAAAAAGATTGAAACAAATGGCCAAGTTGAAATCTATAAAGCCAGCTTGGTGGCTAAGGGTTTCAAGCAAAAACAGGGTATTGATTATGATAAAATATTTTCATCTATTTCCATGCTCAAATCTATATGGATTATGCTTGCAATAGTAGCATACCATGATTATGAAATTTGGCAAATGGACATGAAAACTGTATTTCTTAATGGTTATCTTGAGGAAGAGGTTTACATGTTTCAGCCAGAAAGATTTGTCTCAAGTGGGAGAGCAAATCAAGTATACAAGCTTAAAAAATCTATTTATGGATTAAAGTAGACCTCGAGGAGTTGGAACATTTGCTTTGATATTACAGTCAAAGAGTTTAGCTTTATCAAAAAATCGTGTACAAGAATACTAGTGGGAGTGTCTTTGTCTTCTTAGTTTTATATATAGATGACATACTTCTCATTGAGAATGATATCCTAATGTTACAATTGATCAAAATATGGCTGTCAAGTAAGTTTTTCATGAAGGACTTGGGCAAAGCATCCTATATACTAGGTATAAAGATCTATAGGGATAGATCTAAAAGGATGTTAGGCTTGTCCCAATCTAGGTATATAGACCTTGTACTAAAAAGGTTTAGCATAGATGGGAGCAAAAGAGGTTACTCACCCATGAGTCAAAGCGTACATCTCTCAAAAAGGATGTCTCCTAAAACATCAAAAGAGAGAAATAGAATGAGTTCTATTCCCTATGCTTTGGTAGTAGGGTCAATCATGTATGCTATACTATGTGCTAGACCTAATGTTGCCTATGCGTTAGGCATAGTTAGTAGATTTCAAGCTGATCCAGATGAGGACCCTTGGAAAGCAATGAAAAATATTCTCAAGTACTTAAGAAGGACTAAAGATATTTTTTTAATATATGAAAGATCTGATCTAAAACTAGAAGGATATTCTGACTAGTTTTCAATCAGATCCTGATGATAGCAAGTCCACTTCAAGGTATGGCTTTACTCTAAATGGTGGAGCAGTAAGTTAAAAAATTTTTAAGTAGTAGATTGTAGCTGACTAAAACCACTGAGACAGAGTACATAGCTACAAGTGAAGCCACCAAGGAAGTTGTCTGGATGAAGAAGTTCATCACTGAATTGGGTGCGTTCTTGAGATTGAAAATTCAGTACCACTTTTCTGTGATAATACTAGAGCAGTTGCTCAAGCTAAGAAATCAAAGTCTTATTATAAATCTAAGCACATCCTAAGACACTTCCACCTCATTCATGAAATAGTCGAAAGATAAGATATAGTCATTGAACGAGTAGATACAAAGAACAACATAGCAGATCTATTCACTAAGGCTCTACCACAGCAGCAGTTCGATCACCACCTCGATTGCATGGGGATAAAATATAAGGGTGATTGGCTTTAGTGAAAGTGGAAGGTTGAAAGAAATATGCCCTACAAGCCAATTGAAATTTGTATTTTGATGAGTTAGTTAAAGAAAATATGTGGTAGTACAGTATATGCAATTTAAAAAATTTTATGCAGTAAAAAAAAAATTAAATGATTTAATTCTAATCACATACATAAGATCTTATCTTAGACTACCACATTATGATTTTTGATATAAAAATATACCCTTTAGATCTGAAAATAAAAATTACATCGATCTCATCGATGCTGAAATTCTAGATCTAATTATTAGATCTATCATAGGAATCAAAACAAGTTAGAGATCATTACCAAACAAATTTGATCTTGATCTCCTCTAATCCAATAGTTAGAGAAAGTATTCCTAAGGTGCTCGCAGCCACATAGAGTCATCTGGCCTCTACAGGAAGATCTACATGAAAACAGGCGCAGATCAGGGATGTGGAGGTGCTAGCCTACAAGCAACTTTGATAGCTGATTTGTTCCTCCTTCAAGTACCTTGGATACTCCAAAGTAAGAGAGGATCAAAAGGAGGAATAGAGGAGGAGGAGAAGAGGCTCTAAAAATAGAAAAGACCAAGAGAATGATCATAGGATGTCCAAGAGAGAGGACCCTTTTCTATAGACTAGGAATTAGGGTTTTCCAAGGAAAGGCACCAAGAGTCAACACCAAAACCTCCTTTTGGTATCCCAAAAAATTTCAAAAAAAATATTAGAATGTGGAGAATGATTTTAAAGTCTCACATGCCAAAGGATTCTCCAAGAAAAATAAAAAAAAATTAATATAGTACCAATAATATTCGATATATGAAAAATCTCTTTCCTAGTTTACCTCTTATTTCTAATTCGGATTGCATTCGAATTAGGCAAGAGATAATATTATGACACATTAGCTATTATTGCCCACTCTTATTGGATCCTCTATCATGATGCCAAAAATCACAACCCAAATCCAATTAGGCATGAAGAAATTGGCATGGATCCAATTGTGGCGCAAAACATAAGGATAGAGTCCTAGTTGATAAGGACTCTTCATTTCCAATTCTGATTCTAATCCAAATCAAATTTAGATTGAACCCACTAATAAAAATGAACCTAATCAAATTAAGAACCCAAATATCTCATCAAATTTCTAACCCAATTAGGAATTAGTCGAGTCAAAACCCTGATCAAATTAGGATTAAATTTTTCTTGTAATCAAGTTCGATCATATCAAACCCAATCAGAGTCAAACTAAATCTAATTCAATTAGACTTGATCCAAAGCTCTTTGCTCAATCAAATTGAGTCAATTAGTAATTTAATTACTAATTTATTCTCCAAAAGTAGTAGTCCCAATTCTAGTGGGACTCTCCCCCAGAGTCCTAGTCGAAGTAGGACTCTTCACCAGAGTCACAATCCAATTGAACTCTTCAGCCATCTGATCTGATTAAATCTTCTAATGCATGTGACCCCATAGGTTTGAACCTAAGTCAGTAACATAGGAAGAACTTCTTATACCAATCGATGTAACCATCAATGATGACCTGATGATCAAATATATCGAAGTATTGCAAAGCAACCTTCTAGAACCTACTGGCGTATGGTTACCATATAATTCATCTCTTTGATCCAAATGCTCAAGATGACCTAGGATTTAACTATCAATCCTAATTTAGTTGACCATATTGTATCTCAACCTTTTAAATCCATCTTATGGATTATCCTGACGAAGGTTTTACTAAATTGAAATACACTGATGCATATCTCCTACTAATTTAGAGGGGTCAATTCCATCTTGACTCACACACCGACTTGATAAGTACTTGACTGTATCCAGTAGCCTTCCTCACTGAGTTAAAAATTCAAATGGTCTGGTACTAAAGTACAGTGAGTTGCTTACAAGTCACCATAGTGGTCTCAGGTCAGAAGGATACTTATACCCATATCCTTCACGAGCTACTCTTGATAGCAGAGTGCTCGGCACATGGTCACGTTCGATGCGAATGTACTCCTACATTCTATCTACATGCTATAATAGTATCTCCATACTTTTTGGTTAAGAGGATAACCAACTCATATGGTAGACAATGATCTATACTTAATATTGCTATCATCCTAGTAATAGCGTATCGTTTGGTCGTAAATATTTTTAAGAACTTAATGACAAATCCTCCTTTGTCGATTAATTATAGTCCTAAAGACTTCGTTACAATATAAAAGTTTAAAGATGGATAATTTGTAATGAAAATATCAAATAACTTTTATTAATAAAAATTCATATATAATTTATAAGATGAGCACAATCGTCTAATGATTGGCTTTGGGATACATTTTCCAACAACTCCTATTTGGACTAAAGCTAATTGGTATAATATCAAATATCCATCTTCGACTTGTAGTCATCGAACTCTTTATTTCTGAGAGCTTTAGTAAATGGGTCGGTCAAGTTCTCCTTATCAATCTTCTGAAGGTCGATGTCACCTCAATCCATGATCTCCGAAATAAGGTGATAGCGGCAAAGAATATATTTGGTGCGCTGATGTGATCTCAGCTCCTTAGCTTGAGCAATGGCTCTAGTATTGTCGCACTATAACAAGACAGAGCCACCAACGGAGGGTGCCACTCTGAGCTCGTTGATGAACTTTTACAATCATACAGCTTCTTTCTAAGCATCGGATGCCACGATATACTCTGCTTCATAAATAGAGTCTGTCACAGTGTGCTGTTTGAAATTTTTTTAGTAGATCGCTCCACCATTTAGGATAAAAATATAATCCAACATATTTTTACTATCATCATGGTCTAACTGAAAGCTGAAGTCAGTGAACCCCACTAGTTTCAAGTCAGTTTCACCATACACAAGCCATTGGTCCTTAGTATTTCTCAAATACTTAAGAATGGTCTTTACGACCTTCCAGTGATTTTTTTCTGGATCAGATTGGTATTTGCTCACTACCCCTAGTGAGTATGTCATGTCTGATCTTGTACATATCATGACGTATATAATAGAATCCACTATCGAAGCATATGAAACTCTACTCATATGCTCTCTCTCTTGAGGAGTTCTCGGATAATCTCTTTTCAAAAGAAAAATTTTTTGATCTATCAGAAGATAGCCTTTCTTAAAATTTTTCATGCTGAACCGTTTCAGCATGGTATCTATATATGTGGATTGAGAGAGTCCGAGCAGCCTCTTAGATCTATCTCTATAGATCTTCATCCCTAGGATGTAGGCTACTTCTCCCAGATCTTTTATGGAGAATTATGACAACAGCTACACTTTTATTCCCTGTAATGCAGAGACATCATTCTCAATTAAGAGAATGTCATCTACATACAACATAAGAAATACAATTATTGAACTATTTGCCCACTTATATATGCAAGGTTTCTCTCCATTCCTAACAAAGCCATACATTTTGATCACCTTATCAAAATGTATGTTCCAACTTTGAGATGCTTGCTTCAATCCATAAATGGATCTCTGAAGCTTGCACACCTTGGACTCACTGTGGAAGTGAACTCTTCAGGTTGTATCATATATACCTCTTTGTTTAGCTCTTCATTTAGGAAAGCTGTCTTCACATCCATCTGCCAGACTTCATAGTCCAGGTATACTGCTGTCGCAAGCATGATCTGAATAGATTTGAGCATTGCCACAGGATAAAATATCTCATCATAGTCAATACCATAATGCTGACGATAACCATTGGTAACCAAATAGGCTTTATAGATCTCCACCTTTCCATTTGCTCCCCTCTTCTTCTTGAAGATCCACATACACCTTATAGGTTTAACCCCTTCAGTGGGTCAATCAATGTCCATACATCATTGACCTTCATGGACTCCATTTTGGATTTCATGGCTTCAAGCCATTTGTCAGAGTCAGACCTCTGCATCGCATCTATGTAGGTGACTAGATCTTCATTGTTCTCATCAAGTTCAACAGGATCCCCATCTTGGATCAAGAAACCTAAGTATCTATCTAACTGATGCGGTACTCTACCAGATCGCCTTAAGGATGTTTGTGTGTTGGGCTCCAGATTTGATTTCATCAAATTTGGTTCAAATTCAATCATTGGTGTCAGTTCTTCTACCTGTCGAACTTCATCAAGTTTGACTTTAGAGGCACTTATTCCTTCACTAAAGAATCCTTTTTTCAAAAAGTGTGCCTTATTGCTGACAAACACCTTTTGTTCAGCTGGCAGGTAAAAGTAATATTCCCTCATTTCGTTGGGGTACCCTATGAAATTATACTTATCAGACCTAAGGCTGAGCTTGTTAGTTTGTAATTATTTAACATAAGTTGGACATCCCCAACCCTAAAGTAAGAGAGGTTCGACCTATTTTCTAACCATATCTCATATGGTGTCTTACTAACTGACTTGCTCGAAATATTATTGAGCATAAGATAGGCTGTTTCAAGTGCATATCCCTAAAAATAGATCGATAGAGTTGCAAACCCCATCATGGACCGAACCATATCCAACAAGATTCGATTTCTCCTTTCTGAGATGTCATTATACTGTGGTATCCCTGGAGGAGTCCATTGGCAGAGAATCCCATTTTCTCTTAGATATGTCTAAAATTCAATAGAGAGGTATTCATCTCCTTAGTCAGATTGAAGAGTTTTAATATTTTTTTTAGTTTATTTCTCTACTTCATTACGAAATCGTTTGAATATTTTAAATGATTCGGATTTGTGTTTCATCAAGTAGATGTATCCATATCTAGATAGGTCATTTGTGAATGTAATGAAATAGCTATACCCTCCTCTGGCACATGTGCTCATGGGTCCCCATACATCAGTATGTATCAGACCCAGTACATCACTGGCTCGTTCATCTTTTCTAGTAAAAGGTGACTTGGTCATCTTTTCAAGCAAACAAAACTCACAGATAGGTAATGATTCATAATCGTCTTTATCAAGAATTTCTTCTTGAGCTAACCTATTCATCCTGTTCTTGTTGATATGATCTAGCCTACAATGCCAAAGGTAAGCATCCGTGACATCATCTATTCTAGGGTGTTTATTTGAAATGTACATTATATTAGGCCGAGACACAACATAGATACATTGTTCAACTGTCCATGCAAAATTATAACACCATTCAAAATGATATCACAAAAGTTTTTCTTTATTGATATTTTATAATTAGAATTGGCCAAGGGGCCTATAGAAATAATATTTAAAAGAAAACTAGGACAATAATGACACTCATCAAGAATAATATAATTATTGAAAAATATGTCCTAAAACCAATCATCTAAGTGGTAGATGATTAGAATTAGTATATGAATTATCTAATAATAATAGTTATTTGGCAGGTTCATAATAAAAGAACTATCTTCCTTAAATGACTCTTAAATTATGATGAAGTTCTTAGAACCACAATCAATCGATAAAGGAAAATTTATCGGATGGTTCTTAAATTATTCACGATCAAATGATAAGTTATTAACAAGGATGATAACTTATCAAGTGTAGGTCACTGTATGCCATATGCGTTTGTTATCCTCGTAACCAAGTGGTGTGGAGACACTGGTATGGCATTCAGGTGAGATGTAAGAGTATATCTACATTGAACATGATCAATGTAATACTCTATTGTCAAGAGTAGCTAGCTAAGGCCAATGGGTATAAGTGTCCCTCCGACCTAAGATCACCACGGTGACTTGCAAGCAACTCACTGTGCTTTGGTACCGGACTGCCTGTATTTTTAATATACGTTTGAAAAGTTTCTGGGTATAGTCAAGTACTTATGAAGTCGGTGTGTGAGTCAAGATGGGATTGACCACTCTTGATTAACTTCAGGAAGAGAATGTCTCGCTGTGTTTCAATTTAGCAAAACCTAGGCTTGGGTAATCCTCATGAGGAGTCACAGGATTTGTAAAATTTTGAGACTCAATAGAGATGACTTGTATGAGTGTTGACAGCATACTCAAAGTTGTTTTGAGCATTATTGGTTAAAAAGATAAATTATATGATAACCATGGGTCAGGGTTCTTAGAATGTTACTTTGCATACATTCGATCTATCTGGACGTCGGGAACCATTGCTAGATGGTTACTTCGACTGGTACAAAAATTTATTTCTATACTACTGACTTAGGTTCGAATCAATAAGATCACACACATAAGAGGTTGTAACCTAATCAGATGGTTAATCGATGATTGAGAATCGTTCTAAGGTTAAACAATCAATGTGATTGATGTTTGACCTAATGCAAGTGTTGTAGGAGGATCATTAGCAATTGGATTGCTAAATGGCTAAATCTGATTGGGCAATTGGGCTGAGATCAAGTATAATTAAATTTGATTCAATTAAAATTAGTTTGAATTTAATTAAATTAAGTCTAATTAGTTTATTGGATAAGCCAGTTGCAAGGGAGAACAAGTCTCTATTTGACTAGGACTTATATGCACCAATTCCTAATTAAGTTAGGATTTAAATCAGAATTAAATATAGTTTAATATGGTTTAATTAGACTTCTATTTAGACTAGGATCATCATTAATTAAGTTACAATTAATTTAGATTGGGTTCAAAGAGCTTGACCTAGTCTACATAAGAATCCTAGTTAGACTAGGATTCCAAATCCTCCCTTGCGCCAACTAAGAAATCTCAAGCCCATGCCCACTAATTAATTTTTAGATATTTTTCTATGATATCCATATCTAAGGAAAGTAATCTCACACCACTTATTCTAGAGATTTGAATTAGATTTGATTTGATTCAATATAGAAAGTGATTTGGTTAATTATGAAAAGTGGTTTAGGTTTATCTCCTTTGTTTGAAAGAGTCCCTCTTCACAAGGACTACTCTCTCCCCTCTTGCGCCAACTTTCCCCAAGCTTATCCTATCATTTTGTTGCCCCTTTTAAGCATCTTATCTTAATCTCCACGAATTTTATGAGGGAGGGGGCGTCCAAGAGTTGGACGCCCCATAAGTTCCTTGTTTGACTAGGTCTCTTGACCTAGTTTACCATATATAATTGGCGCCGCCCATATGCCATCAAAAGAGAGTCAAAAATTGGTGAAAAATAGATAGAAAAACCATAGGAGAAAGTGGATGGCATGGGTGGTTTGAGGCACCAAGATCCTTGGAGGAGAGTCTTCTATCAAGAGATCAAAAGTTGATATCTTGTAGAGAAAAAAGGTAAGAGGAAAGATTGTCTTCTCTCATTGTTTTTCTTTCATATTATTTTCTCTTTGTTTTTATATTTTTATGTGATAAAAATCTGAGAGAGAAAGAGGGATGGTGTGGTGGATCTATGCTCCAATGAGTTAGGGCATGGTGATCTAATTTTGGACAAATCTGATCATGTTCTGATGAGAGAAGAAGAAGAAAAGGAGGTCTTTTCTTAAGGTTTCCTTTAGAACCATTCTTCTTGATAAATCATGAGATTTTTCTATGAGAAAAATTAGATATCATAAGATTTGAAAGTTAGAAAAATATCTAGAGAAGAAAGTCTTCTCATGTCCTAGCATAGAGAAGTTCTCAGGACATCAATCGTTGATGTACTGAAAGAGAAGATCTGTCCTCTCTTAGGATCTTTTCTTTTATATTATTATTTTTGATTTTAGGGAGGTCAAAGGGTTTGACTTCTCCCTCATTTCTCCTCATATTCTTCATCTCATGAAATATCCAAGAGATCCAAAGAATATTTTTTTAGATTAGCCATCCGGAGGGATCTGCAAGAAGCTAGCACTTCGAGCGGATCTTCATTCGATGAACCTTCGATTTTATTGCAGCCTCGTGTGGATCACCTGTAGAGGTCGGATGCGTGTTCATCTCTAAAGGCAATAAAAAAAATCAACCATAGAGTTCTCAACATGCATGAAGGTAAGAGATCTGATCTCTTCTCTTATCTATATGTGATCTAGGTTTTATAACTAAAACTGTTTTAGATCTAGGGTATTGATTTGATCAATACCAAAGCTTTTATTTTCTGATTTATAAATATAATATGATATGTTATAGGTCCTAATTATAGGGTTTAGTAATCTGATTACATGCATTTGTATATTAAATTATTTAATTTACATATTTTGCTATATTATATTTTAAAATTATTTTAAAATTCATGCATGAAACCCTGCATCCTTTCCAACAGTGGTATCAGAGCATCTAGGTTCTTTTATAATATGTTCATGATTGCATTAAAATAAATCTAAAAAATAAAATAATGATCGCACGGACTGTAGGTTGTCCTGCTGCAAGGTTTACCCCTTCAATGCAAAGGTTGTCCTAGTACGTTGTGATCAAAAAAATTGAAAAAGGTTTAAATGAATCTTGTCATGAATGTTTTAGATTAGGTCTATTTCATAGATTAAAATCAGCCAAGAATAGGATCTTGCGAAGGTTCTATTTGCTAATCGGGCCGGCTCGACCAGCATGCCAGCTCAACTGAAAAGTTGGCTGAATTTAATTGTTTTAACATACAATTAGTGTTTGTTAGTGAAATAAGCCGACCCATTTTTGAAATGAGTTGACCTATTTAGTGAAATAACACTAGATTGTATTAAACCTTTCAAAAGTTGAAAATAGATTTCAAAATGCCGAACCCCAACCCTCAGCCATGAACTTAATTAAAAGAATTAAGTGATTGTTTAGGATCTAGGTTTGTGATTTAAAGATCCTAAGACAATTTCATAAAACATGGGTTAAAGGGTAATGGGTTAGCTTTCATCAGGTCATTAACCGGGTTAGACCTAGGGTTAGATTAAATATGGACTAAGTTAAAAAATTGATCAAACCTAATTAAAAGTTAATTAGGATTAGGTCATTTCTATAGATCATTTCAATAGTTGTAGTTGATCAAAATCCATATATCTAACAAATGGACGCTGATCATGGCTCAGCGGTTGAGCCTGAGTCTTTGGGCAGACCAAATCAAAACTGATAAACCAGTTGATGTCTAAGGTAAACTTGATCGGTGGTTTTTAATTGGGAGCCCACTTACCTAACCATTTCTTATGGTGTCTAAGGCAAGCTTTGGCAGACCCTCCCATCGATCATACTTCCCTTGCCAATGTGGTTAATTAGGTCTTGATTAGATTGCTCATTGATTCGTGCTAACCCATGTCACATAGAAAATCAGTGAATCTGATTTCATTCAGTGAGACTGATCTAGGTGCCCATGGACCAAATTTGATCCTAGTCTTTATTAATGACTTGAGAAGTCAGTGGGAGGACTTGACTTGGTGAAGTCAGTGGGAGCAAATTGGTCCATGTCCTTTCTATCCTTAAATTACTAATAATTTTAAACTAGTTGATGTCTAAGGTAAACTTGATTGGTGGTTTTTAATTGGGAGCCCGCTTACCTGGCCATTTCTTATGGTGTCTAAGGCAAGCTTTGGCAGACCCTCCCATCGATCATACTTTCCTTGCCAATGTGGTTAATTAGGTCTTGATTAGGTTGCTCATTGATTCGTGCTAACCCATGTCATATAGAAAATCAGTGAATCTGATTTCATTCAGTGAGACTGATCTAGGTGCCCATGGACCAAATTTGATCCTCATCTTTATTAATGACTTGAGAAGTCAGTGGGAGGACTTGACTTGGTGAAGTCAGTGGGAGCAAATTGGTCCATGTCCTTTCTATCCTTAAATTACTAATAATTTTAAATCCTTTAAAATTATTAGGTTCTTAAAATGATAAAGTTATGGAGATAACTGAGTCATAGCCTCCCATTAAGGTGTTTTGATAATGGGTCTATTAACTCAATAATCATTGCAGATCCAAAGGCCTGGTGCTTGTTGACTAATGGAATTATCACTCATTATATGACGACTTGGAAGTGTCTTTCTAATGATGGTTAGGTTAGCCAACCAAAGTTGGGCTTAATCATTCGTTGGTTAAATGCACCAAGTATGGTCATGTTAATGGTTAGACCTAACCGGATCCTTACAGTGGAGGCCAAAGCCTACTGATTAGGTTTCTGGGGCAAAATTAAATTATTAGAAGTTGTTTGGAGAAACAATTAGTTAATGAACCTACCCGTAGATGTAGATGGATTGGCCGACCAAAGTCGGGCTTGTGTGTAGTCATTGTGGATTCTAGTACCTACTAGAAAATTAAAGTAATTCTCGAATTGGAAGTAGAGGCTACCAATTTGAATAAAATAGTGAGAGAACCTTGAGACTAAAGTCCAAGTCTCTAGGCTTAAAATAATTCATATACATTAGGTCATTGTTCTTTTTTTTCAAAATAAGGCTAAACCTTAATTGTTCCAATCGCTGTTAGACAGTGATGACTTATGGGACCCAACTTCGTTAATTACTATCAAAAGTTGAATTTGGTTCAGCAGTACGAATGGGTTCGTATTAGGGCTTCTTAGTCCAGTCAAAACAGTTAGTCTAAAATTGATCCAAATCAGACATATTGCTTCTACTAGAAGTAGGATCATAGGAAGAAGAATTGTCTTGCTTTCCTTGACCATAATAGGCTGAATAAGAGAAAGGAGCAAGAGTTGCTTATCAAGGATGTTATATAATAACACCTTAAAGTTTCTCTATGTAATTCCACTACCTAGGTATTAGATACCATGATCTTATGCAATTTATTGCTAGGACTACAAGTAAGTGGAATGTCTGAAAATGGTGAAAAATTCTTGAATATTTGGGATAGAAGTCTTATTCCAATCCTAACTTTAGAAATTGTAGAGCTTATTTTCAAATATTGTCATTTAAAATAATTGTTACTATTATCCATTGTTTATAATGAATGTAATCTTTGTTGGCCTTTTGGCCAAAGATGATCATTATTCATTGTTGCTCCTTGAATTGATTTTGATGATTACAAAGTATTTGAGGAGGTTACTAATGATTTTGGCTTGGAAAAAGATTGATTGTATTTTTGGGGCAAAATCATAATTTTACCAAGTTCTGATTCGGAAGCCTCGAGAGCAAGAGTAGAAGATTTGTAATCTATTGGAGGTAATTTCAATATTTTTGGATGTATATTTTAAAAGAAAATAATATTTATAAATTTGAGTCGACCCCATGAGTTGATTCATATCAAAAGGGGATGAACGGCACGTTATTTTTTGACTGACACACTCTGTGAGTCGACTCTATGAGTTGACCCCTGAGCATGAGTCAACCTCTACTGCTGTGTAGATTAAAATTACAGAATAGTCATTTTCTGTTCTGTGCCACCGAAGTCAACCCCATGAGTCGACTCATGAGCATGAGTCGACCCTATGAGTCGACCCCTGCAATGAAAAAATTTCACAATGACTAGTTTTCAGCTCATTTTGGCTGCATTTAATGCCCATTTAATGTGTTCTAACGGCTCTATTTCAGCCCAGATTACTCTCCACCATCATTTGAAGTTATAAAAGGAACTTAAAGGAGAGAATCAACTAAGTTTTGAAAAGGTTCTTCAAGCATTCACTTCAACCCTAAGCAAGAGCCCTCTTGAAGTTAAAGAAGCTTTTATTTTAAGTTCACCAACCTCTCAAGAGCTCATTCAAGTCTTCAACTACCTTGAGGAAAATCAGAAAAGCTTGCTTCTCTTTGTGTAAAGTGTATTTAAATCTTTATTCGCTCATTAAATGAGCTACATCTGTATTTCTATGTAATTAACTGCTATACTCTATTTTGAGTTGATATTTTATTTTGGAAGGGTTCCAAAATGTGAAAAGATTGATCCGAACCTTGAATCGGATTGTATTAGGTTGGTTTGTATCCGAGAAATAAGTATTCTAGCTTGGAATAGCTAGAGTCGGAGGTTCCGATGTTGTATTCAGGTTGAATACGATTTAGTGGATTTGAATTCTCAAGTAGGATCTTAGAGAGTGGATGTAGGTGCAAGGTTGGCACCAAACTACTATAAATCTTTTTATTTGTGTTGTGCTTACTTGCTCTCCTTTTAAATTTCCTTATCTTCTTGCATGCTTGCATCCAACTTCTACACCTTACATAAAGTTCACTCTACACATTTATCCTGATCATTGTTAAATAATTCTCATAGTTGTAAGTTAATTTTAAATTTTTAAAAATCCAATTCGCCCCCCTTCCTCTTAGGTTGCATAGCTGGGCATCAAGTGGTATCAAAGCTCGGTGCTCTAGCCCTACTTTGATTTAACCATCAAAGAGCTAAAGATCTATGGCAACTCAAGTTGGCACTTCACCAGCCGAGGGGCAGTCCATAAACTGACCTCTACTTTTCAATGGGTCAAATTATACCTATTGGAAAGCTCAGATGAAAATTTTTATTCAAGTACTTAACTATGATATGTGGAGTATCATAGTAAATGGACCACACACACCCACTAAAATAATTGATGGTGTAGAATCAACCAAACTCAAAAAAGAATGGGATGAGGTTGATAAGAAAATGGCTCAACTAAATACTAAAGCCATGAATATTTTATATTATGCTCTAGATGCTAATGAATTTAATCATATTTCAACATGCATGTTAGCTAAGAAAATATGGGATAGATTAGAAGTAACTCATGAAGGAACTAATCAAGTGAAGGAATCAAAAATCAACATGCTTGTGCATAAATATGAACCTTTTAAAATGGAACATGATAAATCAATAACTGAATATTTACTCATTTTACTGATATTATTAATGGTCTAAAAAGTCTTGGTAAGTCTTATTCTAACAGTGATCTCGTAAGAAAGATTCTTAGGTCTTTACCAAGGACTTGGGAGGCCAAAGTGACTGCAATCCAAGAAGCCAAAGATCTGAATATCTTATCCTTGGAGGAGCTTCTAGGATCACTGATGACTCACGAGCTAAGCATGAAACAACATCAAAAAGAAGATATAAAAAAGAAGAGGATAATCTCTCTTAAATCCACTGCTCAACCTGATGAAGAATCTGATGATACAGAAAATGAAGAGCAGGATGAAGAAATGGCCCTCATTACTAGAAGGTTTAAGAAGTTTTTGAAGAAAAGAAGAAGAAAAGGAATGAGGAAGAGGCCACCTACAAAAGGGGAACATAGCAAAGAGAAGGATAAGGAGCAACCCCTTATTTGTTATGAATGCAAGAAATTGGGATACTTTAAGTCTGAATGCCCACAACTGAAGAAGGGTCCCAAGAAGTACAAGAAGAAGGCCATGATGGTTACATGGAGCGGAAGTGATGAGTCAAGCTCCGAAGAAGAAGACTCAAATGAACAAGCCAACTTATGCCTTATGGCACATAAAAATGAGGTAAATACTGAAACTCCTATTGACTTTACCTTTGAAAAACTTCATGAAGTATTTTATGATCTAATTGATGAACTAAAGAAGCTAGGGGTAAAGGACAAAGAATTAAAATCAAAGAATCAATCTTTACTAAAAGAAAATGAGAGTATTTCAAATGAAAAATCAATTCTGTCTCAAGAAAATTTGAACTTAAAAATTGAGATAGCCAAGTTAAAACCAATGGTTGAAAAATTCACTTTAAGTTCAAATAAACTTCACATGATACTTGACAATCAAAAGGCCATTTATGATAAAGCTGGTCTTGGATATAACCCTTTAAAGAAATAAAATTTTTTGAAAAATATCTTTGTAAACTCATCATACAACAAGTTTTCAAATATAACTTACTTTAAATTGGTAGAGTAGGACACAAATCCTATTTATATTTTTCTAATAAATCTGAAAATTTTAATGTAAAGAAAATTTGGATTCCAAAAGGAACCATTATGATTAACCAAAAAAGATTCAAGAAAACTTGGGTACCTAAAGTCAAAACCTGACTCTTGTGTGTAGGTGTGTCTTGCATCCCAAGGAGCAAACCGAAAATGGTATCTTGATAGCAGGTGCTCAAGACACATGACTGGTGATAAATCTCAATTCATCACACTTGATGCTAAACATGGAGGGATGGTCACCTTTGGAGACAATGGTAAAGGAAAGATAATCGGTATAGGTAACATTGGTATCACTCCCTCCAAGTATATTGAAAATATTTTATTAGCAGATGATTTAAAACATAATTTATTATGCATCAGTCAATTTTGTGATAAAGGATACAAAGTCATTTTTGAATCTTCAATTTATATTGTAACTAGTCCTATTAATGAAGGCATTAAATTTGTTGGGCATAGACATGGTAATATTTATATGGTAGATTTGAATGATCTTATCAAAGTAAACATGCAATACCTAATAGCCTTGAATGCCAAGATTAATGAGACTAGTTGGCTTTGGTATCGTAGGCTTGCACATATTAGCATGCATTCACTTTCAAAACTTATTAAAAAGTAATTAGTTATCGGCTTACCCAAACTGAATTTTAAAAAGAATAGAATTTGTGATGCATGCCAAATGGGTAAACAAACATGAGTCTCATTTAAATCTAAAAATATTATTTCAACTTCTAGGCCATTAGAACTATTGCACATGGATTTATTTGGACCCACTAGAACTACTAGTCTAGGTGGAAAATGATATGGTTTTATAATTATTGACGATTTTTTTCATTTTACATGGGTCTTCTTTTTGGCACATAAGGATGAAATTTTTCATATTTTCTCAAAATTTTATCGAAAATTCATAAATAAAAAAGATTTTTTAATTCAAAATATTCGAAGTGATCATAGAATCAAATTTGAAAATCAAGATTTTGAAAAATTTTATGATAAAAAAAGTATTGACCATAACTTTTCAGCACCTAGGATTCTCCAACAAAATGGGGTAGTAGTAAGAAAAAATAGAACTCTTGAAGAAATGGTCCGTACCATGCTATGTGAAAGCAACCTTCCAAGATATTTTTGGGCGAAAGCAATTAACACGGTATGTTACATATTAAATCATACTTTAATCAGACAAATTTTAAAGAAAACTCTCTATGAGCTTTGGAAAGGAAGGAAACCAAACATTGCATATTTTCATATTTTTGGTTGTCGATGTTTTGTTTTGAACAATGGTAAAAAAAGACTAGAAAAATTTGATGCAAAATTTGATGAAGTAATTTTTCTTGATTACTCCTCTTCTAGCAAAACTTTTAGAGTTTTCAACAAAAGAACTTTAGTAGTAGAGGAGTCAATATATATTATTTTTGATGAAACTAATGATCTTCCTTCAAGAAAGAATGAAGGTATTGATGATGCAGATCCTCTTATAGAAGGGATGAAGAAGATCACTATAAAAGACTCAACCATTCAAGATAATGAAGAACATGAAGACAAACAGAATGAGGAAGGTGAAGAACAACCTGCAGGTACAAATGATCTACCCAAAGAATGGAGGTATGATCACAATCACCCCAAGAAACTAATCATTGGTGATCTTATACATGGTGTAAGAACTCATTCTTCACTTAAAGATGCATTCAATTATTTTGCTTTTGTCTCTCATCTTGAACCTAAAATCATAGATGAAGCTGAAAAAGATTATAATTGGATAAATGCAATGCAAGAAGAACTTAATCAATTTGAAAGAAATAATGTATGGACTTTAGTTTCAAGACCTAAAAATTATTCAATAATAGGCACAAAATGGGTATATAGGAATAAATTAGATGAACATGAAAATGTGATAAGAAATAAAGCGAGATTTGTTGCCAAAGGTTATAATCAAGAAGAAGGAATTGATTTTGATGAGACCTTTGCACCTGTTGCTAGATTAGAAGTAATTAGACTTCTACTTATATATGCTTGCTTTATGAATTTTAATTTATTCCAAATGGATGTCAAAAGTGCTTTTCTAAATGGATATATTGCTGAAGAAGTTTATGTAGAACAACCTTCACATTTTGAAAATCATGTTTTTCCTAATCATGTTTTTAAATTAAACAAAGCATTATATGGTTTGAAACAAGCACCTAGGGCTTGGTATGAAAGGCTAAGCAAATTTTTGCTTAATAATAATTTTTCAAGAGAAAATATAGACACAACTTTTTTCATTAAAAGAAATTAAAATGATATATTAGTTATACAAATATATATTGATGATATTATTTTTCGATCTACTAATGAAACTCTTTGTCAAGATTTTGCTAAGCTCATGCAGGGAGAGTTCGAAATGAGCATGATGGGAGAACTTACATTCTTCCTCAGAGGTAAAGCAATTAGTACACAAACAAAGGAAGGAATCTCCATCATCCAAAGTAAGTACACAAGAGAACTACTCAAAAGATTTAGAATGGAGAACTCTAAAGCAATTGGTACACCTATGAGCCCATCATGTAAGCTTGACAAGGATGAAAGAGGTAAAAATATAGACTTAAAATTTTATAGAGGTATGATTGGTTATCTATTATATTTAACTGCTAGTAGACTAGATATTATGTTTAGTGTTTGTCTTTGTGCTCGCTTTCAATCAAATTCGAAAGAATCTCACTTGAATGTAGTTAAAAGAATCCTTAGATATTTAAATGATACACAAACTCTAGGACTATGGTATTCTAAGGACTCATCAATTGACTTGATAGGATATTCAGATGTCGATTTTGTTGGTTATAGATTAGATAGAAAAACTACTGCCAATTTCTTAGAGTTAACTTAATCTCTTGGTTTAGCAAGAAGCAAAACTCGGTAGCACTGTCTACAGCCGAGGTCGAATACATTGTAGTCGAAAGTTGTTGTGCTCAAATCTTGTGGATTAAGCAACAACTTGAAGACTTTGACATCAAACTCAATGAAACTCCCATAAGATGTGATAACACCAGTGCTATAAATCTAACTAAAAATCTAATTCAGCATTCTAGATCAAAATATATTGAAATTAGGCATCATTTCATAAGAGAACATGTCCAAAATAAAGATATAATTCTTGATTATGTTTGTACTGAAAAATAATTGGCTGACATCTTTACCAAGGTCTTAAGTAAAGATAGATTTTGTGAAATTAGAAGAGAACTAGGAATCCTTGATCCATCAGCTTAAGTATCTCCTTGATTCCAAATTCTTAATGCCAAAAATTCATTGAACCAAATCTATTGAGCTCAATTCTCATTTTTCTTAAGAGCTCAAAAGCTCAAAATTATCATTCACATGATCAATATTTGGGTAAACATCCTTCTCTCAGAGTTTCAAATTTTTTCAAAATTATCCCATCATTCGTTTGAATTTTTCTGTACCATGAGTCGACCCCTAGGGTCGACCCTAGGGTAAACTTGCAATTTTGTCAAAACCCTTCGGCGCTGTCTTCTTATTGGAAATTTTTTCTTGAGCCGACTCAGCCCTTAATCTTCTTCCTCCCACCGAACCTAAAGCTCTCCATCTCTTCTCCCTCAAACCAAAGATTTCTCTCAAATCTCTCTTCCCACCAATTTTCACCCTTTAAATCATCCATTTAGGAACCAACTTCCTCTCCTCTTTCTTCCTCGTTTGGGCGGTTCGAGCTTGCCCTAGATTCTACCTCTCTTCTCCAAATCGATGCTTCACCTCTCCAAAATCTTGGCTTTTCCACTAGAATCCTTTTCTCTCTCCCTCACATTTAGTCTCCAAAGCTTCGTGTAAGTCCTTCTTGTGCAAATGGCTCCCAAAATGAAGCTTCCATAGAGAAGAAAATCTGTTCGTGGGTTGGAAGGGAGTGTACGCAGAAAGAGATTAGCAGCCGAGCCCTCTCCAGCTCCAATCCCTACTCCAGGTCCTACTTCAGCTTCCACTCAGTCCCCAATCAGCCCAAGCAAGGTACCTCTCTCTAATCGAAAAGTGAAACTCGAAAAAAATATTGATTTCAAGTTTTTTGAAAAAGAAGGGTTCACTATTGGATCGAAGATTAAGTATCAAGGATGGGAATTTTACTACTCTTTAAAGGAAAATACTTATGTCGATCTAATCAGAGAACTTTACTTAAATTTGAGCTATAGCAATGGAACAGTGAAATCTACAGTAAAAGGTATTGATGTTATTCATGATCCAGTACATTTGGGACAGATACTGCATTTGCCTTGTGAAGGCTATATCAATATGGAGCTCCTTATTAAAGAAGAAAGAATTAATGTTATCTTAGGGAGAACTTAAATTGGAAGTCTAAATAAATTGGAAGCAAAAATTTTTTCTATTGAGATGAGGCTGTTACATCACTTGGTAACCAAACTGTTTGTTCTTAAGAGTGGTAGACACGACCTTCTATCTGTTAGGGACATTTGCATTATGTACCATGTGATCACACAGACCCCTCTGAACCTTCCAGCATTGATGTTTGAGGCCATGAGAGAGATCCTAAATAGGTCCAAGGCTCACTTGCCTTTTGGTATGGCACTCACTTTAGTTTTTAAGAGGTTCGGAGTCAGTTTTGAGGGGGAGGCAGTTGCTAGACTATCCCACTCCGACACCATCAACCGCCACACACTGCATCGCATGGATTTTTCTAAGACTAATGGCGGTTGGACAAAGGGTGTTGAGGAGAGAGCGGAGGATACAGTAGAGGAGGAGGGACCATCTTCACCTCTTTGTGATCACAGAGCATCTCCAGATATTCAGTTCATATCTGATCACGAGGCTGGTCCTTCAGAGTCTGTGAGGAAGCATGCTTCAGTTCCATAGTCAGAGAGCAGGGCACATCTTTCAGAGTTCAGACTAGCAGATGATCAGATTGAGATGATGTCCCAACATGTTGCCTCCATTCTATCTCAGCAGTTTGCCACTTCAGTCTTTGCTCAAAGATCGACATCCCAGGGTGACTTAGACCAAACTCTGATCCCTCACATTTCTACTATTTTTCATATGCTTACTGATCAGTCGGTATGTATTGAGCAGCTTGAGAGATGTATTTTGAGATTGACAGGCAGGGTATTAGACTTGCAGGGGCAAGTATTAGCTTTAGCCCATCCCCAGCTGCATGAGGATATCACAGAGGTCTCAGACCTATCTGCAGAGGTGGCTAGACTTCGAGGAGTTTTAGAGAGTGGCTTTGACTTCTTGAGGAGAGAGATTAGGGGCTCCAGTGAGAATGCTTCTATTAAGTTTAGTGCCCTGATGCAGTCTGTATCGAGAGCCTTGAATCTTTTGGACACCATCAGACTTTTTCTTATTGCATAGTTCATAGCTTCTCAGGCTCCAGGACCCTCTCACCTCTCTACTCGTGCTGGTACCTCTATGTAGGAACCAGATCTAGGGTTTCAGGATTAGATCTTGAAACTTTTTCAAGATCATACAGCGGAAGACTAAAATAAATCAAAATTTATTTTCTAAGATCAGAAAATCCCTAGATCTAAGATCCTATTACATGATTATTACATGGCATTAAATCAGAAATTAAAATATATATTAATATATTTTGAACTACATGTTGATCATATCAACATGTTTCTATACTAGCTACATCTAATGTATGTATTAAATAATAGATCAGATCTATTACCTTGCAAGTTAGACGCTCTAACCTCGCTGATCCGGGCTTAAGGATGATGTTGCAAGCCGCACACGCGTCCGGCCTCTAGGAGTCGTCCACACGAGCCCACGAATCTCGATCAGAAGTCCTGCTTCAGGAAATCAGCACAGTATGCTGTACTGCGCTGATCCTTCTTTGATGGTTGATCAGGTGCCTCCTTCTTCTTGATTTGGACTCTTCCAAAGATGGAAAGTAGAAGGAGGAGTTTCAGATCTGAGACACTCTCAGGAAACTCAAGATGGAAGGAGGAAAGATATGAAAATAAAAACCCTAGAAGAAGACCCTCTTCTTCTTCACGTTTTTCTCTCTAGACACCCAAACTTGCATCTTTTATATCTCCACGACCCAAAGGTATTTCTCTCTAATTTTTGGATGACAGAAAGGCCTCTCAAATATCTATCTCTCCTTAAAATTTCATAAAGAAACTCGTCTTATATAGAGAGATATGATAGAGTCCTTGTCTAGGTCAAACACCTAGTCAAGGCTTATCCAAACATGGCAAGTAAAGGGACGCCCAACTCTTGAGCACCTCCTCCATATTTTCGTACATGGATCACTAGAAAAGGGTGTACAATGTAAACCCTAAAAGCCACAAAAATTCCAAAAAAAATTTGGATAAATTCGGTGCAAAATTGAAAGAGTTTTGGATTTCTAAAACTCTATCTCATAGAATTCGAAATCCAAACTTATTCCTTTTAGATTTGATCCAAATCACCTTCCATGTAAGAAAGAAGAGAGGAGACCTTTTGTGAACGTGGGAGAGATCTGAGAGAGGGCTTTTATCGCACAAAATAAGTGGAGATTGGCGTTGAATAAGAGAGAGGGCGTGGAGAAGGTTTATGTGGTGCAAGGTGGAATCCTAGTCCTACTAGGATTCTGTCTCATAACTTGTTTTAATTTGGTTTCCCAAACCAAATCAAATCAAAATTAGATCAACCCAATTAAAATAGGTCTTAACCCAATTAAGAACCTAATTTAATCAGATTAAATTAGATTTAAATCTGATTTAATTTTCTAATCAAATTAGAAATTAGATTGACCCAAGTCCTAGTTGAACTAGGACTAGTCTTTCCTTGCACTTGGCTTATCCAATAAACCAATTGGACTTGATCCAATCAAGCCCAAACCAAATCTAATTAAATCATATTTAATTAGACTTAATCTCAGCCCATTGGCTTAATCAAATTAAGCTAATTAGCAATCGAATTGCTAATCGATCCTCCTGCAACACTTGCACTGGGTTAAATATCAATCGTATTGATCATCTAACCCTAGAACGATTCTTAATCGTTGATCAACCATCCGATCGGATCATGAACTCTAATGTGTGTGACCTCATAGGTCCAAACCTAAGCCGGTAGCATAGGAACAAATTCCTATACCAATCGAAGTGACCATCTAGCAATGATACCCGACGACCGGATAGGTCGAATGTGTAGAACAACATCCTTAGAACCCATGCGGATATAGTTTTCATATAATTCATCTCCTTGACCAAAATGATCATAGGACACCCCAGAGCTCAACTGTCAACTCTGATCAGGTTGTCCACATTGTATTTCAAAATATCAAATCCATCTGATGGATTACCCTGGCCAAGGTTTTGCTAAATTGAAATACAACGACTCATTCTTCTCCAACTCTTGGAGTGGTCAATCCCATCTCGATCACACTCTGACTTCGCAAGTACTTGACTGTGCCCAGAAGCCTTCCGTCCCTGAATTAGAAATTCAGTTAGTCCGGTACCAAAGCACAGTGAGTTGCTTGCAAGTCACTGAGGTGATCTCAAGTCTAAGGGACACTTATACCTATATCCCATCAGAGACATTCTCGACAGCAGAATGCTCTGGAGTTGGTCACGTTCAATGACGATGTACCCTTACATCTCACCTGTATGCCATACCAGTGTCTCCACACTCCTTGGTTAAGAGGACAACCAACCCATATGGCCTACAGCGACCTATGCTCGATAGAAGCTGTCGTCCTTATTAACAGCCTATCATTTGGTCGTGAACAGTTTTAAGGACTAATCGATAAATCCTCTCTTTATCGAACTTAAATAGTCCTAAGGACTTCATCATAACAACGGAGTTCATTAGAAGATGAAAGCTTATGATGAAAATGCCAAATATATTTTATTTATTAACAAATCAATTACAATACTTGGTTGCTCAACCGTCAACAGCTTGACGATTGGCTTTTTGGGACACATTTCCCAACAACTCCCACTTGTCCTAAAGCCACTCGGCACAGTATCTAATACCCATCTTCGACTTGTGGTTGTCGAACTCCTTTATTGCCAGGGCTCTTGTGAAGGGGTCGGCTAGGTTCTCCTTTCAGTCGATCTTCTGAAGGTCGACGTCACCTCGATCCACGATCTCTCGGACCAGGTGGAAGCGGTGCAAGATGTGCTTCATCCGCTGATGTACTTTGGGTTCCTTCACCTGAGCTATGGTACCAGTGCTGTCGCAGTAGAGCAGGACTGGACCATCGAAGGAGGATGCTACTCCAAGTTCATTGATGAATTTCCTCAGCCACACAGCTTCCTTCGCGGCATCCGATGCTGCGATGTACTCCGCTTCACAAACAGAGTCCGCCACAGTATGCTGCTTGGAACTCTTCCAGCAGATGGCTCCACCATTCAGAGTAAAGATATAACCCGACACACTCCTGCTATCATCATGGTCAGATTGAAAGCTGGAGTCTGTGAACCCCACAAGTTTCAGATCTGACTCGCCATAAACCAACCATTGGTCCTTAGTATTTCTCAAATACTTAAGGATGGCTTTAACCACTTTCCAATGGTTTTCTCCAGGATCAGATAGGTATCTACTCACTACTCCTAGTGAGTATGCCACATCTGGTCTTGTACATGTCATGGCATATATGATAGATCCCACGGCTGTAGCATATGAGACTCTACTCATACGCTCTCTCTCTTCAGGAGTTGTCGGACAATCCTTCTTAGAGAGAGAAATTCCTTGGCCTATCGGTAGATAGCCCTTCTTGGAATTCTCCATGCTGAACCTCTTCAGCACAGTATCTATGTACATGGACTGGGATAACCCAAGCATCCTTTTAGATCTATCCCTATAGATCTTCATCCCTAGGATGTAGGATGCTTCACCCAAGTCCTTCATGGAGAACTGTGATGACAACCAAACTTTTATTCCTTGTAGTGCGGGGATGTCATTCCCGATTAAGAGAATGTCATCCACGTACAAGACAAGGAATACCACAACTGGACCATTTGCCCATTTATAGATGCAGGGCTCTTCTCCATTCTTAATGAAGCCATACGTTTTGATCACCTTATCAAAATGCATGTTCCAACTCCGAGAAGCTTGCTTCAATCCATAAATGGATCTCTGAAGCTTGCACACCTTGGACTCATCTGTGGATGTAAACCCTTCAGGTTGTATCATATACACCTCTTCAGTCAGCTCTCCATTCAGAAAAGCTGTCTTTACATCCATCTGCCAGATCTCATAATCCAGATGGGCAGCTATTGCAAGCATTATCCAAATAGATTTGAGCATTGCCACAGGGAAAATATCTCGTCATAGTCAATACCATAACGTTGACGATATCCCTTGGCAACCAGACGGGCTTTATAGGTCTCCACCTTTCCGTCTGCGCCCCTCTTCCTTTTGAAGACCCATTTACACCCAATGGGTTTAACCCCTTCAGGTGGGTCAACCAATGTCCATACATCGTTGACCTTCATGGACTCCATTTCGGATTTCATGGCTTCAAGCCATTTCTCGAAATCAGGTCTCTGCATAGCATCCATATAGGTGATCGGATCCTCATTATTCTCATCAAGTTTGATGGGATCACCGTCCCGGACCAAGAAACCGTAGTATCTGTCCGGCTGACGCGGTACTCTACCGGATCGCCTTAATGGTGCAGGTATATTGGGCTCCGGATGTGATCTAATCATATCCGACTCAGGTTCAGCTATTGGTGTCGGTCCTTCTACCTGTTGAACTTCATCAAGTTCAACCTTAGAGGCAACGGTTCCTTCACCAAGGAACTCCTTTTCTAAAAAGATTGCCTTAAGGCTGACGAACACCTTTTGTTCATCAGCATGGTAGAAAAAATATCTTTTTGTCTCTTTGGGGTACCCTATGAATGAGCATTTGTCAGACCTAGGTCCAAGTTTGTCTGTGACTAATCGTTTGACATAGGCCGGGCACCCCCAGACCCTAAGGTGTGAAAGTGCTGGCTTACGTCCCGTCCATATCTCATATGGAGTCTTAATTACAGACTTACTTGGAACCCTATTTAATAGATAACAGGCTGATTCGAGTGCATATCCCCAGAAGGATATCGACAAGCTAGCAAAACCCATCATGGATCGGACCATATCTAACAGAGTCCGATTCCTCCTTTCAGACACACCATTATGCTGTGGTGTTCCTGGAGGAGTCCATTGAGAGAGAATCCCATTCTCTCCTAGATATGTGAGAAACTCACTAGAAAGATATTCTCCTCCTCGATCAGATCGAAGAGTTTTAATACTCTTCCCAGTTTATTTTTTTACTTCACTTCAGAATCGTTTGAACATTTCAAATGAATCCGACTTATGTTTCATCAGATAGACATATCCATATAGGTATAGGTCATCCGTGAAAGCTATGAAGTAGAAATATCCACCTCTAGCACTGGTGCTCATGGGCCCACATACATCAGTATGTACTAGGCCCAAGAGCTCAGTAGCTCTCTCACCTTTTTCAGTAAAAGGTGACTTGGTCATTTTACCAAGAAGACAGAACTCACAGGTTGGAAGTGATTCACAATCACTGACTTTGAGGATTCCCTCTTGAGTCAACCTGTTTATTCTGTTCTTATTTATATGACCTAGCCTCCAATGCCATAAGTAGATATTTAACACACTATCTAATCTAGGGTGCTTGCCAGTAGAATAGACTCTTATCAGGCTTGATCTTTTTGGTCTGGCTCTGCACAGATGTCCCAGCCTGAACTTGCACCTTCTTGACTTTCTTCTTCTTGTTCTTCTTTCCTTTCTCAAAGGGTCGAGAACCAGAAGATGAACCTCCCACTGAGTTCACTGAGTTTACCGACTCCTTGAGGAGTTGGTGATCCTTCTCAAAGTTCTGAAGCAACCCCATTAACCCATGGTAGTTTACTTCAGGCTTTGTCATTCTATAATGAGTGAGGAATGGGAGACAAGACTTGGGCAGCGAGTTCAGTATTGCATCTTTCCCAAGCTGCTTTCAAGGGAAAGCCGAGCTTGCTCAATCGTTCCATCAGCTCGATCATGTACAATACGTGATCAGTGATAGAGACTCCATCCCATATTTTGGCGTTGAAGATGGCACAACTAGTCTTGTGCCTCTCTACATCATCGGGTGTGCCAAAGGTATCCTCCAACACTTGAAGCATGTCCTTTGGCTGAGCCGTCTCGAATCTGCGACTGAACTCGTCGCTCATGATAGCAGCCAGCATGATACAGCGCACCGTGGTCCGATCACTGAGCCACTTCTGGTAAGTGTCTCTAACTGTTCCACATGCATTGACAGCTGGCTCCTCAGGTGCAGGATCCATTATCACATATAGGATCCGTTCATGCTCCAGGACTATCTTCAACTTTCGGTACCAGCTACCGAAGTTGGGTCCCACCAACTTATCATTGTCCAACAATGATCGGAGCGATAGGGAAGTGGCCATATTTGCACAAAGGAGAACCATAACCTAATTAGTAATTGATTCATTAAACCTAAAGATTTGGACTTTAATCAAAAGGTTTCTCCCACTATTTTATTCGAATTGGTAGCCTCTACCTTCAATTCGAGGAATTACCCTAATTCCTTAGCGGGTACTAGAATCCACTTAGACTGCACACAAGCCCAACTTTGGTTGGCCAACCCATGTACATCTAAGGGTAGGTTCATAACCAATTATTTCTCTAAACAATTTCTAGTAATTTTAATTTTGCCCCAGAAACCTAATCAGTAGGCTTTGGCCTCCACTGTAAGGATCCGGTTAGGTCCAACCATTAACATGATCATACTTGGTGTATCTAACCAACGAATGATTAAGCCCAACTTTGGTTGGCTCACCTAACCACCATTAGAGAGATACTTCCAAGTCGTCATATGATGAGTGATAATTCCATTAGTCAACAAGCACCAGGCCTTTGGGTCTGCAATGATTATTGAGTTCATGGACTCATTATCAAACACCTTAATGGGAGGCTATGACTCAGTTATCTCCATAACTTTATCATTTTAAGGACCTAATAATTTTAGAGGATTTAAATAATATAGAGGATGAGGTCAGATGAACCAGCTTATCATGATCCTCCCACTGGCTTCACCAAGTCAGCTTAAGGGAGACCAGGGCTGGTCTAGGAGCACCTAAATCAGTCACACTGATTTACCTAGCTGACATGGGTCAGCTCGAATAGTCAAGTGATCCGATCAAAACATAATTTCACCAAGAGGCCAGGTAAGTTCGATCAGTGGGAGGGTCTGCCAAAGCTTGCCTTAGACACCATCATGAATGGCCAGGTAAGCGGGCTCCCAATTAAAAACCACCGGTCTGGTTTACCTTAGACACCAACTGGTTTAATTAGTTTCGATTAGATCAACCTAACAGTTCGTGCTAGACCGCTTAGCCAAGAATCAAGTCCATTTGGTTCTCGTTAAAGACATGGACTTGACCAACTACAACTATTGTAATTGATCTAGAGAATCCTTGACCTAATCTAAGACAACAATTGATTAGATTTAGTCAATTCTCTAATTAAATCCATCTTTAATCTAACCATAGGTCTAACCCAATTAATGGACCTAATTTCCACTAACCCATTAACCCAATGTGTTATGATTTGTGTCTTAGGTTCTTCAATTCACAATCCTAGAACCTAATCAAACAACTTCTTAATTCTTAATTAAGTTTTGGGCTGAGGGTTGGGTTTGGCTTTTCAAAAAAATAATTTTCATATTTGTAAAACAATTTTACAATATGATTCTACCAATCATATTGCATGTTTGATTCATAATCAAGATGCAAGTGAAATAAACATGAAACTACTTTAGATCTAATCTAAACAGGTTCATGTAATTGAAACAATTTCAACTTTAAACAATTTCTTTGCAAAAAATTATTAACAAAGAGATTTTATTTCAGATTTAAACATCTTTTAAATCTAATAAATCATAAATTTAATCTAGATCATATCTAATAAATTTATGATTAAAGATAGATCTACACAAACTAGGACAACCTTTGCACTGTAAGGGGTAAACCTTACAGCAGGACAACCTTGCAGTTTGTGATTGATCTAAAATTTTAATTTAGATTTAATAATCAGATTATAAATTAGATCTAATCTAAAAATAATCTAAGCATGTATAAATAATCATGTAATAAAGAACCTAGGCTCTGATACCAATTGTAGGAACCAGATCTAGGGTTTCAGGATTAGATCTTGAAACTTTTTCAAGATCATACAGCGGAAGACTAAAATAAATCAAAATTTATTTTCTAAGATCAGAAAATCCCTAGATCTAAGATCCTATTACATGATTATTACATGGCATTAAATCAAAATTAAAATATATATAATATAGTATGAACTACATGTTGATCATATCAACATGTTTCTATACTAGCTACATCTAATGTATGTATTAAATAATAGATCAGATCTATTACCTTGCAAGTTAGATGCTCTAACCTCGCTGATCCGGGCTTAAGGATGATGTTGCAAGCCGCACACGCGTCCGGCCTCTAGGAGTCGTCCACACGAGCCCACGAATCTCGATCAGAAGTCCTGCTTCAGGAAATCAGCACAGTATGCTAGTACTGCGCTGATCCTTCTTTGATGGTTGATCAGGTGCCTCCTTCTTCTTGATTTGGACTCTTCCAAAGATGGAAAGTAGAAGGAGGAGTTTCAGATCTGAGACACTCTCAGGAAACTCAAGATGGAAGGAGGAAAGATATGAAAATAAAAACCCTAGAAGAAGACCCTCTTCTTCTTCACGTTTTTCTCTCTAGACACCCAAACTTGCGTCTTCTATATCTCCACGACCCAAAGGTATTTCTCTCTAATTTTTGGATGGCAGAAAGGTCTCTCAAATATCTATCTCTCCTTAAAATTTAACGAAGAAACTCGTCTTATATAGAGAGATATGATAGAGTCCTTGTCTAGGTCAAACACCTAGTCAAGGCTTATCCAAACATGGCAAGTAAAGGGACGCCCAACTCTTGAGCACCTCCTCCATATTTTCGTGCATGGATCACTAGAAAAGGGTGTACAATGTAAACCCTAAAAGCCACGAAAATTCCAAAAAAAATTTGGATAAATTCGGTGCAAAATTGAAAGAGTTTTGGATTTTTAAAACTCTATCTCATAGAATTCGAAATCCAAACTTATTCCTTTTAGATTTGATCCAAATCACCTTCCATGTAAGAAAGAAGAGAGGAGACCTTATGTGAACGTGGGAGAGATCTGAGAGAGGGCTTTTGTCGCACAAAATAAGTGGAGATTGGCGTTGAATAAGAGAGAGGGCGTGGAGAAGGTTTATGTGGTGCAAGGTGGAATCCTAGTCCTACTAGGATTCTGTCTCATAACTTGTTTTAATTTGGTTTCCCAAACCAAATCAAATCAAAATTAGATCAACCCAATTAAAATAGGTCTTAACCCAATTAAGAACCTAATTTAATCAGATTAAATTATATTTAAATCTGATTTAATTTTTTAATCAAATTAGAAATTAGATTGACCCAAGTCCTAGTTGAACTAGGACTAGTCTTTCCTTGCACTTGGCTTATCCAATAAACCAATTGGACTTGATCCAATCAAGCCCAAACCAAATCTAATTAAATCATATTTAATTAGACTTAATCTCAGCCCATTGGCTTAATCAAATTAAGCTAATTAGCAATCGAATTGCTAATCGATCCTCCTGCAACACTTGCACTGGGTTAAATATCAATCGTATTGATCATCTAACCCTAGAACGATTCTTAATCATTGATCAACCATCCGATCGGATCATGAACTCTAATGTGTGTGACCTCATAGGTCCAAACCTAAGCCGGTAGCATAGGAACAAATTCCTATACCAATCGAAGTGACCATCTAGCAATGATACCCGACGACCGGATAGGTCGAATGTGTAGAACAACATCCTTAGAACCCATGCGGATATAGTTTTCATATAATTCATCCCCTTGACCAAAATGATCATAGGACACCCCAGAGCTCAACTGTCAACTCTGATCAGGTTGTCCACATTGTATTTCAAAATATCAAATCCATCTGATGGATTACCCTGGCCAAGGTTTTGCTAAATTGAAATACAGCGACTCATTCTTCTCCAACTCTTGGAGTGGTCAATCCCATCTCGATCACACTCTGACTTTGCAAGTACTTGACTGTGCCCAGAAGCCTTCCGTCCCTGAATTAGAAATTCAGTTAGTCCGGTACCAAAGCACAGTGAGTTGCTTGCAAGTCACTGAGGTGATCTCAAGTCTAAGGGACACTTATACCTATATCCCATCAGAGACATTCTCGACAGCAGAATGCTCTGGAGTTGGTCATGTTCAATGATGATGTACCCTTACATCTCACCTGTATGCCATACCAGTGTCTCCACACTCCTTGGTTAAGAGGACAACCAACCCATATGGCCTACAGCGACCTATGCTCGATAGAAGCTGTCGTCCTTATTAACAGCCTATCATTTGGTCGTGAACAGTTTTAAGGACTAATCGATAAATCCTCTCTTTATCGAACTTAAATAGTCCTAAGGACTTCATCATAACAACAGAGTTCATTAGAAGATGAAAGCTTATGATGAAAATGCCAAATATATTTTATTTATTAACAAATTAATTATAATACTTGGTTGCTCAACCGTCAACAGCTTGACGATTGGCTTTTTGGGACACATTTCCCAACACTCTACTCTTGGCCAAGGCAGACATGGTCGAGGTCATGCTGGTGGACTTGATCCTACATCTCCTCATCCTATCTCTAATTCTTCAGATTCTGGTCCCTCTAGCCATGACATCTATTAAATCTAGATTAGTTTGTCTCCTATGTCTAGGATCTATCTTATGGGCCTTGTATTTGTTGGCTAATTAACTCTTGGATAGTTTCTATCCATGACTTTGGTATTTTGAGTTGACTCATATGTATTGAGACACCTTTTGTATTCAGTCACTTTTGAATATATATATATATATGTGTGTGTGTGCGTGTGTGTGTGTGCGCGCTTTGACTTTCAATGAATGTCTATGAATGTGATCAAATTGAATTGTTTTAATTATGAGATATGAAAAATAACTCATATTAGTGCTGAGAAATACTATGAATTGTAATATCTTCTAGATGAGCAAATTGATATATCCTTTATGTTTGCTATGTTGAGGGAGAGTAGAGAAATAAGCAATCAAAGAAGGGGGCTAAAGAAGTAAAATATGGTATCAAAAAGGGGGAGTAAAGAAAATATGTCCTTTTTGTCATCTTTCTTTTTTTTTCTCTATCCTTAAAATCCCTTAAAATCTTAATTGATGCTATCAAAAAGGGGCAGTAAAGAAAATTTATCCTTTCAAGATCCCTTAAAAAAAGGAGTAGAGAATCTTAATTGATGCTGTCAAAAAAGGGGAGTAGAGAATCAAA
This sequence comes from Elaeis guineensis, assembly GCF_000442705.2. NCBI lineage: Eukaryota > Viridiplantae > Streptophyta > Magnoliopsida > Arecales > Arecaceae > Elaeis > Elaeis guineensis. The sequence goes on along the minus strand of NC_025995.2, from coordinate 48,436,948 downwards.
ATCGAATTTGAGTAATAAGCAATAAAGAAATGAGCAATAAGAAATAAAAAAATGAGCAATAAGCAATAAAAAAATTAGTAATAAGCAAAATTGTTAAGCAAATGTGTCAAAGAACCAAAATCGTCAGCTCTATTTTTTTATCTAATTTTTAAAGTAAATGAACTTATAAAAAAATTTTAAATTGATCTTCAAACTGCTTCTGATGTATTTCATTCAAATACTTGGCTATGATATTGAAGTGATGCATCTTCATAAATTTGAAATTCATGTTCAATGCTTTATATATGCTTTTGCTCAAGTATTTTGTCATCATCAAAAAGGAGAAGATTATTGCTCCTTGAATTGATTTTGATGATTACAAAGCGTTTGAGGGGTTACTAATGATTTTGTCTTAGAAAAAGATTTATTATATTTCAGGGGCAAAACCATAATTTTATCAAGTTTTGATTCGGAAGCCTCAAGAGCAAGAGTAGAAGATTTATAATCTATTGAAGGTAATTTTAATATTTTTGGATGTATATTTTGAAAGAAAATCATATTTATAAATTTGAGTCAACCCCATGAGTTGACTCATATCAAAAGGGGCTGAACCGCATGTTATTTTTTGGCTGGCACACTCTGTGAGTCGACCCCATGAGTCGACCCCTGAGCATGAGTCGACCTCACAGCTGTGTAGGTCAAAATTATAGAACAGTCATTTTCTGTTCTGTGCCACAGAAGTCGACCCCATGAGTCAACTCATGAGCATGAGTCGACCCTATGAGTCGACCCCTACGATGGAAAAATTTTGCAACGGCTAGTTTTCAGCTCATTTTGGCTGTATTTAATATCCATTTAATGTACTCTAACGACTCTATTTCAGCCTAGATTACTCTCTACCATCATTTGAAGTTATAAAAGGTACTTAAAGGAGGAAATCAATTAGGTTGAAAAGGTTCTTCAAGCATTCACTTTCACCCTAAGCAAGAGCCCTCTTGAAGTTAAAGAAGCTTTTATTTCAAGTTCACCAACCCCTCAAGAGCTCATTCAAGTCTTCAACCACCTTGAGAAAAATCAAAAAAGCTTGCTTCTCTTTGTGCAAAGTGTATTTAAAGCTTTATTCATTCATTAAATGAGCTACATCTGTATTTCTATGTGATTAATTGCTATACTCTATTTTGAGTTGATATTTGTTTTGGAAGGATTTTAAAATATGGAAAGATTGATCCGAACCTTGAATCGGATTGTATTGGATTGGCTTATACCCGAGAAATAAGTGTTCTAGCTTGGAATAGCTAGAGTCGGAGGTTCTGACGTTGTATTCGAGTTGAATACAGTTTAGTAGATTTGAATTCTCAAGTAGGAGCTTGGGAAGTGGATATAGGTGCAAGGTTGGCATCGAACCACTATAAATCTTTTTGTTTATGTTGTGCTTACTTGCTCTCCTTTTAAATTTCCTTATCTTCTTGCATTCTTGCATCTAACTTCTACACTTTGCATAAATTTTACTCTCCATATTTATCTTGCTCATTGTTAAATAATCTTCATAGTTGTAAGTTAATTTTAAATTTTTAAAAATCCAATTCTCCCCCTCTTGGGTTGCATAGCTGGGCAACATTCATTAATAAAAGAAGATTATTGTGATATTATTATGAATAATGTTACTGTTGCTCCTTGAATTGATTTTGATAATTACAAAGTATTTGAGGGGATTACTAATGATTTTAGCTGGGAAAAAGATTTATTGTATTTCAGGGGCAAAATTATAATTTTACCAAGTTCTGATTCGAAAGCCTCAAGAGCAAGAATAGAAGATTTGTAATCTATTGGAGGCAATTTTAATATTTTGGATGTATATTTTGAAAAAAATATATGTTTACAAATTTGAGTCGATCCCATAAGTCGACTCATGGCAAAAGGGGCTGAACGGCACGTCATTTTTAGCTGGCACACCCAATTAAGTCGACCCCATGAGTCACCCCTGTGCATGAGTTGATCCTATGAGTCGACCTCTGTTGCTGTGCAAGTCAAAAATATAGAACTGTCAATTTTTATTCTGTGCCATATGAGTTGACCCATGAGTCGACCCCTATGACCCCATGAGTCGACTCATGAGCATGAGTCGACCCTATGAGTCGACCGCTGCGACGAAAAAATTTCACAATAGCTAGTTTTTAGCTCATTTTGGCTGCATTTAATGCCCATTTAATATGCTCTAACGGCTCTATTTCAGTTCAGATTACTCTCCACCAGTATTTGAAGTTATAAAAAGGCACTTAAAGGAGAGAATCAAGATAAGAAAAAGGTTTTTGAAAAGGTTCTTCAAGCATTCATTACAACCCTAAGTAAGAGCCCTCTTGAAGTTAAAGAAGCTTTCATTTTAAGTTCACCAACCCCTCAAGAGCTCATTCAAGTCTTCAACCACCTTAAGGGAATTCAGAAAAGCTTGCTTCTCTTTATGTAAAGTATATTTAAAGCTTTATTTACTCATTAAAGGAGCTACATCTATATTTCTATGCAATTAACTATTATACTTCTTTTGAGTTGTTATTTTTATTTGGAAGATTTTCAAAACGTGAAAAGATTGATCCGAACCTTGAATCAGATTGTATTGGGTTGATTTGTATTCAAAAAATAAGTATTCTAGCTTGGAATAGCTAGAGTCGGAGGTTCTGACATTGTATTCGGGTTGGATACAGTTTAATGGATTTGAATTCTCAAGTAGAAGCTTGGGGAGTGGATGTAGGTGCAAGGTTGGCACCGATCCGCTATAAATCTTCTTGTTTGTGTTGTGTTTACTTGCTTTCCTTTTTTAAATTTTTTTATCCTCTTGCATTCTTGCATCCAACTTCTACACCTTGTATAAAGTATACTCTCCACATTTATCCTGCTCATTGTTAAATAATCCTCATAGTTGTACGTTAATTTTAAATTTTTCAAAAACCCAATTCACCCCCCTCTTGGATTGCATAGCTGGGCAACAAGTGGTATCAGAGCTCGGTGCTCTAGCCCTACTTTGATTTAACCATCAAAGAGCTAAAGATCTATGGCAACTCAAGTTGGTGCTTTACTAGCCGAGGGACAGTCCACTAACCGACCTCTACTTTTCAATGGGTCAAACTATACCTATTGAAAAGCTCGGATGAAAATCTTTATTCAAGCACTTGACTATGATATGTGGAGTATCATAGTAAATGAGCCACACACGCCCACTAAAATAATTGATGGTGTGAAATCAACCAAACTTGAAAGAAAATGGGATGAGGTTGATAAGAAAATAGCTCAACTAAATACAAAAGCCATGAATATTTTGTATTGTGCTCTAGATGCTAATGAATTCAATCGTATTTCAACATGCATGTCTGCTAAGAAAATCTGGGATAGATTAGGAGTAACTCATGAAGGAACTAACCAAGTGAAAGAATCAAAAATCAACAGGCTTGTGCATAGATATGAACTTTTTAAAATGGAGCTTGATGAGTCAATAACTAAAATATTTACTTGTTTTACTGATATTATTACTGGTTTAAAAAGTCTTGATAAGTCTTATTCTAACAGTGACCTCGTGAGGAAGATTCTTAGGTCTTTACCAAGGACTTGGGAGGCCAAAGTGATCGCAATCCAAGAAGCCAAAGATCTGAACATCCTACCTTTGGAAGAGCTTCTAGGATCGCTGATGACTCATGAGTTGAGCATAAAATAACATCAAGAAGAAGATGTCAAAAAGAAGAGGATAATCACCCTCAAATCAACTGTTCAACCTGATGAAAAAACTGATGATACAGAAAATGAAGAGCAAGATGAAGAAATGGCTCTCATTACTAGAAGGTTTATGAAGTTTTTGAAGAAAAGGAGACAAAGAATAAAGAAGAGGCCACCTACAAAAGGAGAACATAGCAAAGAGAAGGATAAGGAGCAACCCCTTATTTGTTATGAATGCAAGAAACTGAGACACTTTAAGTCTGAATGCCCACAACTGAAGAAGGGTCCCAAGAAGTACAAGAAGAAGGCCATGATGGCTACATGGAGCAGAAGTGATGAGTCAAGTTTCGAAGAAGAAGACTCAAATGAACAAGCTAACTTGTACCTTATGGCACATGAAAATAAGATAAATATTGAAACTCCTATTGATTTTATCTTTGAAGAACTTCATGAAGATTTTTACGATCTAATTGATGAACTAAAGAAGCTAGGGGTAAAGAACAAAGAATTAAAGTCAAGAAATCAATCTTTACTAAAAGAAATTGAGAGCATTTCAAATGAAAAATCTACCCTATCTCAAGAAAATCTGAATTTAAAGAATGAGATTGCCAGGTTGAAATCAATGGTTGAAAAATTTATTTTAAGCTCAAATAAACTTCACATGATACTTGACAATCAAAAAGCCATTTATGATAAAGTCGGTCTTGGATATAACCCTTTAAAAAAATAAAATTTTTTGAAAAATATCTTTGTAAACTCATCATATAACAAGTTTTCAAATATAACTTGCTTTAAATATGGTAGAATATGACACAAATCCTATTCATATTTTTCTAATACATCTAAAAATTTTAATGTAAAAAAAATATGAGTTCCAAAAGGAACCATTATGACTAACCAAAAAGGATCCAAAAAAACTTAGGTACCAAAAGTCAAAACTTGATTCTTGTGTATAGGTGTGTCTTGCATCTCAAGGAGTAAATCGGAGATGGTATCTTGATAGCGGGTGCTCAAGACACATTACTGGTGATAAATCCCAATTCATCACACTTGTTGCTAAAAATGGAAGGATGGTCACCTTTGGAGATAATGGCAAAAGAAAGATCATTGGTATAGGTAACATTGGTATCACTCCTTTCAAGTATATTAAAATATTTTATTAGTAGATGGTTTAAAATATAATTTATTAAGCATCAGTCAATTTTATGATAAAGGATACAAAGTCATTTTTGAATCTTCATAATTAAATCAAATCTTTTAGATCTAAAAATTAGCATATATAATATGTTTAATTTAAATTTAGTTCTAAAATTAGAATGATTAAAAAATTCACATCAAACTGATATAAGGTTGTCCTGATATTGAGTTTACCCCCTGTATTGTAAAGGTTATCCTAGTTTGATGTGAATTGATTTTTGAAAAATATTTTTTAAAAATATTTTAATCATTATTTTAAATTTAATTATATATATATTTGATATGTATAAATTTAGTTTTAGATCTAAAATTTGATGTATATGTGATGCATTTTTATTTAGATTTGAAACTACATATATTTGATATATGAAACTAGTTTGCATTGTAACTAATCCTATTAATAAAGGCATTAAATTTGTTGGGCATAGACATGGTAATATTTGTATGGTAGATTTGAATGATCTTTCCAAAATAAACATGCAATGCCTAGTAGCCTTGAATGTCAAGATTAATGAGACTAGTTGGCTTTGGCATCATAGGCTTGCACATATTAGCATGCATTCTCTTTCAAAACTTATTAAAAAGGAATTAGTTATTGGCTTACCCAAATTAAATTTTGAAAAGGATAGAATTTGTGATGCATGCCAAATGGGTAAACAAACTCGAGTCTTATTCAAATCTAAAAATATTGTTTCAACTTCTAGGCCATTAGAACTATTGCACATGGATTTATTTAGATCCACTAGAACTACTAGTCTAGGTGAAAAATGATATGGTTTCGTAATTATTAATGATTTCTCTCATTTTAAATGGATCTTCTTTCTGGCACATAAGGATAAAACTTTTCATATTTTCTCAAAATTTTATTGAAAAGTCATAAATGAAAAAGAATTTTCAAATCAAAATATTCGAAGTAATCATGGAATCAAATTTGAAAATTAAGATTTTGAAAAGTTTTATGATGAAAAAGGTATTGACTACAACTTTTCAGCACCTAGGATACCCCAACAAAATGAGATAGTAGAAATAAAAAATAGAACTCTTGAAGAAATGACCCGTACCATGCTATGTGAAAGCAACCTTCTAAGATATTTTTGGGTGGAAGCAATTAACATGGTATGTTACATATTAAATCATACTTTAATCAGACAAATTTTAAAGAAAACTCTCTATGAGCTTTGGAAAGGAAGAAAACCAAACATTGCATATTTTCATATTTTTGATTGTCGATGTTTTATTTTGAACAATGGTAAAGAAAGACTAGAAAAATTTGATACAAAATCCGATGAAGTAATTTTTCTTAGTTACTTCTCTTCTAGCAAAGCTTTTAGAGTTTTCAACAAAAGAACTTTAGTAGTAGAGGAGTCAATATATATTATTTTTGATGAAACTAACGATCATCCTTCAAGGAAAATGAAGGTATTGATGATGCAGATCCTCTTATAGAAGGGATGAAGAAGATCACTCTAAAAGACTCAACCATTCAAGATAATGAAGAATATGAAGACAAACAGGATGAGGAAGATGAAGAACAATCTGCAGGTACAAATGATCTACCCAAAGAATGGAGGTATGATCACAATCACCCCAAGAAACTAATCATTGTGATCCTACACATGGTGTAAGAACTTATTCTTCACTTAAAGATGCATTCAATTATTTTGCTTTTATCTCTCATCTTGAACCTAAAACCATAGATGAAGCTGAAAAAGATTATAATTGGATAAATATAATGTAAGAAGAACTTAATCAATTTGAAAGAAATAATGTATGGACTTTAGTTTCAAGACCTAAAAATTATTCAATAATTGGCACAAAATGGGTATTTAGGAATAAGTTGGATGAACATGGAAATGTGATAAGAAATAAAGCAAGATTAGTTGTAAAAGATTATAATCAAGAAGAAGAAATTGATTTTGATAAGACCTTTGCACTTGTTGCTAGATTAGAAGCAATTAGACTTCTACTTGCATATGCTTACTTTATAAATTTTAACTTATTTCAAATGAATGTCAAAAGTGCTTTTCTAAATAGATATATTGCTGAAGAAGTTTATGTAAAATAACCTTCAGGTTTTGAAAATTATGCTTTTCCTAATCATATTTTTAAATTAAACAAAGCATTATATGGTTTGAAACAAGCACCTAGGGCTTGGTATGAAAGGCTAAGCAAATTTTTGCTCAATAATAATTTTTCAAGAGAAAATATAGACACAACTCTTTTTATTAAAAAAAATCAAGATGATATCTTAGTTATTTAAATATATGTCGATGATATTATTTTTTGATCTACTAATGAAATTCTTTGTCAAGATTTTGCTAAGCTCGTACAGGGAGAGTTCGAGATGAGCATGATGGGAGAACTTACATTCTTCTTCGAACTCTAAATCAAACAAACAAAGAAAGAAATCTCCATCACCCAAACCAAATATACAAGAGAACTACTCAAAAGATTTGGAATGGAGGGTTCCAAAGCAATTGGTACACCCATGAGCCCATTATGTAAGCTTGATAAGGACGAAGGAGGTAAAAATATAGATTTAAAATTTTATAGAGGCATGATTGGTTCTCTATTGTATTTAACTGCTAGTAGATCAGATATTGTATTTAATATTTATCTTTGTGCTCGCTTTCAATCAAATCCAAAAAAAAAAAATCACACTTAAATGCAGTTAAAAGAATCCTTAGATATTTAAATGGTACACAAACTCTAGGACTATTGTATTCTAAGGACTCATTAATTGACTTAATAGGTTATTCAGATGCAAGATTTTGCTGGATATAGATTAGATAGAAAAAGTACTAGTGAAACTTATCAATTTTTTGGAGTTAACTTAATCTCTTGGTTTAGCAAGAAGCAAAATTTAGTAGCACTGTCTATGGCCGAGGTCGAATACATTGCAGTCGGAAGTTGTTGTGCTCAAATCTTATGGATTAAGCAACAACTTGAAAACTTTGGCATCAAACTCAATGAAACTCCCATAAGATGTGATAACACCAGTGCAATAAACCTAACTAAAAATCTAATTCAGCATTCTAGATCAAAATATATTGAGATAAGACATCATTTCATAAGAGAACATGTCCAAAATAAAGATATAATTCTTAATTATGTCTGTACTAAAAATAATTGGCTGACATCTTAATCAAGACCTTAAGTGAAGATAGATTCTATGGGAGAGAATTAAGAATTCTTAATCCATCAGCTTAAGTATATCTCTGACTCCAAATTTTTAATGCCAAAAAAAAAATTCATTGAACCAATTTTTGAGAGCTCAATTTTCTTTTTGTTTTGAGCTCAAAAGCTCAAATTATCATTCATATGATCAATATTTGGGTAAACATTTTTCTCCTAAAGTTTTAATTTTTTTTGAAATTATTTTATCATTTTTTTGAATTTCTCTGAGCCATGAGTCGACCCCCAGGGTCGATCCTAGGGCAAACTTGTAATTATGTCAAAACCCTTCAGACGCTCTCTTTTTGTTGGGAATTTCTCCTAGAGCTGACCCAGCTCTCCACCTTCTTCCTCCCTCCAACCTAAGGCTCTCCATCTCTTCTCCCTCAAACCTAGATTACTCTCAAATCTATTCTCCCACTCATTTTCATCCTTCAAATCGACCATTTAGTAACCAAGTTCCTCTTCTTTTCCCTCCTTATTTGGGACGGTTCGAGCTTACCCTAAACTCTACCCGTCTTCTCCAAATCGGTACCTCTCCCTTCAAAATCTCTACCTTTCTAAAAAAATCTCTTCCTCTCTCCCTCTCATCTAGTCTCCTAAGCTCCGTGCAAGTCCTTTTTGTGCAAATGGCTCCCAAGATGAAGCTTCCACAGAGGAGAAAATCTATTCGCGGGTTGGAAGAAAATATGCGCAGAAAAAGACTAGCAACCAAGACCTCTCCTGCTTCAAACCCTGCTCTTGGTACAGTTTCAACTTCAACTCGATCACCAATTAGCCCAAGTAAGGTACCCCTCTCTGATAGGAAAGTGGAACCCGGAAAAAATATTGATTTCAATTTTTTTGAAAAAGAAAGGTTCATTATTGGATCAAAGATTAAGGACCAAGGATGGAAATTTTATTGCTCTTTAAAAAAAAATACATATGTTGATCTAGTTAGAGAATTTTACCTAAATTTGGGGTATAGCAATGAAACAGTGAAATCTACAGTAAAGGGTGTAGATATTAGCCTAGATCCAGTGCTTTTGGGACAAATCCTACATTTGCCTTGTGAATGGTATACCAACATGGAACTCCCTATTAAAGAAGAAGGAATCAATGTTATCTTAGGGAGAACCTTTACTGGAAGTCTGAATAAATTAGAGGCAAAGATTCTTTCTATTGAGATGAGGCTATTACACCACATGGTAACCAAATTATTCTTCCCTATAAGTGGTAGACATGATCTTCTTTCTGGTAGGGACATCTGTATTATGTACCATGTGATCACATAAACCCCCCTGAACCTCCCTGCATTGATGTTTGAGGCCATAAGAGAGACCTTGAATAGGTCCAAGGCACACTTGCCTTTTGGTATTGCTCTCACCTTAGTTTTTAGGAGGTTCAAAGTTAGTTTTAAGGGGGGAGGCAGTTACTAGACTATCTCACTCCGACACTATCAACCGCCACACATTGCATCGCATGGGATTTTCTAAGACTGATGGCGATTGGACAAAAGGTGTGGAAGAGAGAGCTGAGGATAGAGCAGAGGAAGAAGGACCATCCTCACCTCTTCATGATCATAGAGCAGCATCTCCAGATATTCAGTTTGTATCTGATCACGAGACTGGCCCTTCAGAGTCTGTGAGGAGGTATACTTCAGCTCCACAGTCAGAGAGCAGGGCACATCCTTTAGAGCTCAGATTGACAGATGATCAGATTGAGATGATGTCCCAGCATGTAGCTTCCATTCTATCTCAGCAGTTTGCCACTTCAGTCTTTGCTCAGAGATCGACATCACAGATTGATTCAGACCAGACTCTGATCCCTCATATTTTTACTATTTTTCAGATGCTTACTGATCAGTCGGTACGCATTCAGTAGCTTGAGAGATATATTTTGAGATTGATAGGCAGAGTATTAGATTTGCAGGGGCAAGTATTAGCTTTAGCCCATCCCCAGCCACATGAGGATATCACAGAGGTCTCAGACCTAACTGCAGAGGCGGCTAGACTTCGAGGAGTTCTGGAGAATGGTTTTGACTTCTTAAGGAGAGAAATCAGGGGCTCCAGTGAGAATGCTTCTACTCAGTTCAGTGCCCTGATGCAGTTTGTATCGAGAGCCTTAGACCTTTTGGACACCATCAGACTTTCTCTTATTGCACAGTCTGTAGCTTCTCAGGCTTCAGGATCTTCTCACCCCTCCACCCATGTTGGTACCTCTACCCGTGGCCGAGGCAGATGCGGTCGAGGTCGTGCCCGTGGACTTGATCCTACATCTCCTCACCCTATCTCTGATTCTTCTGATTCTGATCCCTCTAGCCATGACATCTATTAGATCTAGATTAGTTTGTCTCTTATGTCTAGGATCTATCTTATGGGTCTTGTATTTGTTGGCTAATTAACTCTTGGATAGCTTCTATCCATGACTTTTGTATTAACTCATATGTATTGAAACATCTATGTATTCAGTCACTTTTTGAATATATATATATATATATGTGCTTTGACTTTCAATGAATGTTTGTGATTAAAATCAAATTAAATTATCTTATGTTTGCTATAATGAGGGGGAGTAAAGAAATAAGCAATCAAAGAAGGGGGCTAAAGAAGTAAAATATGGTATCAAAAAGGAGGAGTAAGGAAAATATATCTTTTTTGTCATCTTTCTTTTCTTTTCTCTATCCTTAAAATTCCTTAAGATCTTAATTGATGCTATCAAAAGGGGGAGTAAAGAAAATTTATCCTTTCAAGATCTCTTAAAAGGAGGAGTAGAGAATCTTAATTGATGCTGTCAAAAAGGAGGAGTAGAGAATCAATAAATCGAATTTGAGCAATAAGCAATAAAGAAATGAGCAATAAGCAATAAAGAAATTAGTAATAAGCAAAATTGTTAACCAAATGTGTCAAAGAACCAAAATCGTCAGCTCCTTTTTTTTTATCTAATTTTTCAAGCAAATGAACTTATAAGTAAATTTTAAATTAATTTTCAAACTGCTTCTGATTCATTTCATTCAAATACTTGGCTATGATATTTAAGTAATGCATCTTCATAAATTTAAAATTCATGTTCAATGCTTTATATATGCTTTTGCTCAAGTATTTTGTCATCATCAAAAAGGAGAGATTGTTGCTCCTTGAATTGATTTTGATGATTACAAAGCATTTGAGGGGGTTACTAATGATTTTAGCTTGAAAAAAGATTTATTGTATTTCAAGGGCAAAATCATAATTTTATCAAGTTCTGATTCGAAAGCCTCAAGAACAAGAACAGAAGATTTATAATCTATTGGAGGCAATTTCAATATTTTGGATGTATATTTTGAAAGAAAAATATGTTTACAAATTTGAGTCGACCCCATGAGTCGACTCATGGAAAAAGGGACTGAACGACATGTTATTTTTAGCTGGCACACCCAATTAAGTCGACCCCTGTGCATGAGTCGACCCTATGAGTCGACCTCTGTTGCTGTGCAAGTCAAAAATACAAAACTGTCAATTTCTGTTCTGTGCCATATGAGCTGACCCCATGAGTCGACCCCTGTGACCCCATGAGTTGACTCATGAGCATGAGTCGACCCCTGCGATGGAAAAATTCCGCAATGGCTAGTTTTTAGCTCATTTTGACTGTATTTAATATCTATTTAATGTGCTCTAACGGCTCTATTTCAGTCCAGATTACTCTCCACCATTATTTGAAGTTATAAAAAGGCACTTAAAGGAGGGAATCAAGACAAGAAAAAGGTTTTTGAAAAGGTTCTTCAAGCATTCATTACAACCCTAAGCAAGAGCCCTCTTGAAGTTAAAGAAGTTTTCATTTCAAGTTCACCAACCCCTCAAGAGCTCATTCAAGTCTTCAACCACCTTGAGGGAATTCAGAAAAGCTTGTTTCTCTTTATGTAAAGTGTATTTAAAGCTTTATTTGCTCATTAAAGGAGTTACATCTATATTTCTGTGCAATTAACTGTCATACTTTTTTTGAGTTGTTATTTTTGTTTTGGAAGGTTTTCAAAATGTGAAAAGGTTGATCCGAACCTTGAATCAGATTGTATTGATTGGCTTGTATCCAAGAAATAAGTGTTCTAGCTTAGAATAGCTAGAGTCGGAGGTTCTGACATTGTATTCGGGTTGAATACAGTTTAGTGGATTTGAATTCTCAAGTAGGAGCTTGGGGAGTGGATATAGGTACAAGGTTGGCACCGAACCACTATAAATATTCTTATTTTTATGTTGTGTTTACTTGCTTTCTTTTTTTAAATTTCTTTATCCTCTTGCATTCTTGCATCCAACTTCTACACCTTGCATAAAGTACACTCTCCACATTTATCTTGCTCATTATTAAATAATCCTTATAGTTGTATGTTAATTTTAAATTTTTTAAAAATCCAATTCATCCCCCCTCTTGGGTTGCATAGCTGGGCAACAGTTACAATAACGCATGGACAATAAGAAAATGACATTTAACTTTTACACAGTCTATTAAGTGTAATGTACACACTCAAGTTAGATAATGTCATGGATGTCTATCTTTGGCTTAGTCACCTTAACAAGAACAGGATAAACGGATTAGCTTGAGAGGAAAATCTCAACATCAATGATTGTGAATCATTGATAGCTTGTGAGTCTTGTCTTCTTGGAAGGATGACAAAGTCACCTTTTAATGGAAAAGGTGAAGGAGTTGATAAAGTTCTAAATCTCATACATAGTGATGTATGTGGACCTATGAACTTAAGCGCCAGAGGAAGATATTAATATCTCATTATAGACAACCTATCTAGGCATGGTTGCATCTGGGATGAATCATTTGAAATGTTCAAATGATTCAATAATAAAAGATTGAAACAAACTGGATAAGGTGTTAGAACTCTTCGATCAGATCGAGGAGGTGAATACTTATCCAGTGAGTTTGTGACATATCTAGGAGAGAATTAGATTCTCTCTCAGTGGATTCCTTTTCGGAACAAAGTGTATCTGAAAGGAGAAGTTGAACTTTGTTAGACATGGTTCAATCCATAATAGGATTTATTTCTCTACTGTTTCAGGATTGTGCTCTTGTGTGATTACTTGTTTTACTCTAAAAATATACTGAGTAAGTCTGTTGTGTAGATTCCATATAAGATATGAAACGGGCATAGATCTAGACTCTCTCACCTTTGGGTTTGGAGTTGATCGGTCTATGTCAAAGTTGCATACAGATAAACTTGGTTCTTGGTCCAATAGGTGTTTAAGAGTTACTAATTCTATCATGCTACAGAACATAAGATGCTCATCAGCAGTAGGGTATTCCTTTTGGAAAGAAGTTCCTTAGAGAAGGAATTGATGCCTATCAAGTTAAACTTGGAAGTTTGACTGATAGAAAATGAACCGACATAATCTAGTAAACCTATAGAACCGGATTTGATTAGATCAGACTCGAAGCCCATTAGCTGGACAAACACTTCAGTGTCTAGGTCTGGGATGGCGATCCTATTGAGCTCAATGAGATTAACAAGGATCTGATCACCTATAGGGATGCAATGCAGTGGCTTAACTCTGAGAAGTGGCTTGGAGCCATTAAATCCAAATTGAAGTCCATGGAAATCAATAGTGTATGGATACTAGATGATTCACCTGAAAGAATAAAATCCATTAGGTGTAAATGAATTTTTCAAAAGGATCAGAGTAGCGCAGATGGAAAGGTGGAGACCTATAAAGCCCGTTTTCGCTATTATCCCAGAGTTGGAACATATGTTTTGAACATATGTCTTTGTTATGAACAAAGAGGAACCCTGCATTTATAAGTGGACAAAATATCTGTAGTGTTATTCCTTGTGTTGTCTGTGGATGAAATTCTCTTAATCGAGAATGGCATCAGCATTGCAAAGAATAAAGGATTGTGTGTCATCTAATTTCTCCATGTTCAAGATTAGATATGGTATACTCACTAATGGTAGTGAGCAGATACCAGTCTGATTTAAGTAAGAACCACTGGAAGATTGTATAATCAATTCTTAAGTATTTGAGAAATACTAAGGTCCCGTGACTCAAATATGAAAATATTGACTTTAAACATGTGGATGTTTCGATTTCAGTCAGATCAAGATGACAACAAGAAAGTATCGAATCATACCCTAATTGTAGGAGCAATTTGCTGGAAAAGTTCCAAGCAAGATACTTTAGTCTACTCACTGATGTAGAGTACATCGTAGCATATGATGCTGCCATGTAAGCTATATAGTTGCTGAGCTTCATTAGCAAGTTGGGAGTGGCACCCTCCATCGATGGTCCAATCCTATCGTAGCACTAGAGCCATAAATCTGGCTAAAGAACCAAAGTACCAGCATACTCTGTATTACTATCACTTTTGATTTTAGATCAGGATGACATCGATCTTTGGAAGATCGATGAAAAAGGAGAACTTGACTGACCCATTTGCTAAGGCCTCAGAACTAAGAAGTTCTACAAACTCAAGTGGAAGATAGGATATTTGATATCATTTTGATTGGCTTTAGTACAAGTGGGAGTTGTTGAAAAATATGTTTTAAAGCCAATCATCTAAGTAGTAGATGATTGGAATTAGTATATGAATTATCTAATAATAATAGTTATTTGGCAGGTTCATCATAAAAGAACTATCTTCTTTAAATGAACTCCTAAATTATGATGTTCTTAGAACCACAATCAATCGATAAAGGAAGATTTATCGGATGGTTCTTAAATTATTCATGATCAAATGATAAGTTATTAACAAGGACGATACTTATCAAGTGTAGGTCGCTGTATGCCATATGCATTTGTTGTCCTCATAACCAAGTGGTGTGACGACACTGGTATGGCATCCAGGTAAGATGTAGGAGTATATTTGCATTGAACGTGACCAATGTAACACTCTACTATCAAGAGTAGCTAGTTAAAGCCAATGGGTATAAGTGTCCCTCCGACCTGAGATTATTACGGTGACTTGCAAGCAACTCACTGTGCTTTAATGCCGGACTACCTGTATTTTTAATATACATTCAAAAAAATTTTAGGTACAGTCAAATACTTGTGAAGTCGGTGTGTGAGTCAAGATGGGATTGACCACTCCTGATTAACTTCAGGAAGAGAATATCTCGCTGTGTTTCAATTTAGCAAAACCTAGGCCTGGGTAATCTTCGTAAGGAGTCACGGGATTTGCAAAATTTTAGACACAATAGAGATGACTTGTATGAGTGTTGATAGCATACTCAAAGTTGTCTTGAGTATTATTGATCAAAAGGATGAATTATACGGTAACCATGAGTTAGGGTTCTTAGAATATTGCTTTGCATACATTCGACCTATCTGGACGTCGGGAACTATTGCTAGATGGTTACTTCGACTGGTACAGAAATTGGTTTCTATACTACCGACTTAGGTTTGAACCTATAAGGTCACACACATAAGAGATTGTAACCTAATCAGATGGTTAATCGATGATTGAGAATCGTTCTAAGGTTAAACAATCAATGTGATTGATGTTTGACCTAATGTAAGTATTGCAGGGGGATTATTAGCAATTGGATTGCTAAATGGTTCAATCTGATTGAGCAGTTGGACTGAGATCAAGTCTAATTAAATTTGATTCAATTAGAATTAGTTTAGATTTAATTGAATTAAGTCTAATTGGTTTATTGGATAAGCCAGTTGCAAGGGAGAACAAGTCCCTGTTTGACTAGCACTTGTATGCACCTAATTCCTAATTAAGTTAGAATTTAAATCAGAATTAAATATGATTTAATCTGATTTAATTGAACTCTTAGTTGGATTAGGATCATCATTAATTAAGTTATAATTAATTTGGATTGGGTTCAAAGAGCTTGACCTAGTCTATATAAGAATCCTAGTTAGACTAGGATTCCAAATCCTCCCTTGCGCCAACTAAGAAATCTCAAGCCCACGCCCACTAATTAATTTTTAGATATTTTTCTATGATATCTACATCTAAGGAAAGTAATCTTACACCACTTATTCTAGAGATTTGAATCAGATTTGATTTGATTCAATATGAAAAGTGATTTGGTTAATTGTGGAAAGTGGTTTAGGTTTATCTCCTTTGTTTGAAAGAGTCCCTCTTCACAAGGACTCCTCTCTTTCCTCTTGGCCAACTTTCCCCAAGCTTATCCTATCATTTTGTCACCCCTTTTAATCATCTTATCCTAATCTCCATAAATTTTATGAGGGAGGGGGCGTCCAAGAGTTGGATGCCCCATAAGTTCCTTGTTTGACTAGGTCTCTTGACCTAGTTTACCACATATAATTGGCCACGCCCATATGCCATCAAAAGAGAGTCAAAAATTAGTGAAAAATAGATAAAAAACCAGAGGAGAAAGAGGATGGCATGGGTGGTTTGAGGCACCAAAATCCTTGGAGGAGAGTCTTCTATCAAGAGATCAAAAGTTGATATCTTGTACAAAAAAAAGGTAAGAGGAAAGATTGTCTTCTCTCATTATTTTTCTTTCATATTACTTTTTCTTTATTTTTGTATTTTTATGTGATAAAAATATGAGAGAGAAAGAGGTATGATGTGATGGATCCATGGTCCAATGAGTTGGGGCATCGTGATCTAATTTTGGACATGATCTGATCATGTTCTGATGAGAGAAGAAGAAAAGAAGGTCTTTTCTTAAGATTTCCTTTAGAACCCTTCTTCTCCATAAATCATGAGATTTTTCTATGAGAAAAATCAGATATCATAAGATCTAGAAGTTAGAGAAATATCTAGAGAAGAAGGTCTTTTCATATCCTAGCATAGAGATGTTCTCAGGACATCAATCGTTGATGTACTGAAAGAGAAGATCTATCTTCTCTTAGGACCTTTTCTTTTATATTATTATTTCTGATTTTAGGGAGGTCAAAGGGTTTTTCTTCTCCCTCATTCCTCCTCATATTCTTTATCTCATAGAATATCCAAGAGATCTGAAGAATATTTTTTTAGATTAACCATCCGAAGGAATCTGCAAGAAGCTAGCACTTCGAACGGATCTTCGTTTGATGAACCTCCAATTTTGTTGCAGCCTCGTGTGAATCACCTGTAGAGGTCGAATGCATGTGTGGCTCCAAAGATAATAAAAAAAATCAATCATAGAGTTCTCAACCTGCATGAAGGTAAGAGATCTGATCTCTTCTCTTATCTAGATGTGATCTAGGTTTTAGATCTAAAACTATTTTAGATCTAGGGTATTGATTTGATCGATACCCATGCTTTTATTTTCTAATTTATAAATACAATATGACATATTATAGGTCCTAATTATAGGATTTAGTAATCTGATTACATGTATTTGTATATTAAATTATTTAATTTACATATTCCACTATGTTATATTTTAAAATTATTTTGAAATTCATGCATGAAATCCTACACACTTTCCAATAGTGGTTTCAGAGCATCTAGGTTCTTTTATAACATGTTCATGATTACATTAAAATAAATTTAAAAAATAAAATAATGATCGCACGGACTGCAGGTTGTCCTGCTGTAAGGTTTACCTCTTACAGTGCAAAGGTTGTCCTGGTACGTTGTGATCTAGAAAATTGAAAAAGATTTAAATGAATCTTGTCATGAATATTTTAGATTAGGTCTATTTTATTTCATAAAATTTTTGTGTAATATACATAGATTAAAATCAGCTAAGAATAGAATCTTGCAAAGGTTTTGTTGCTAATCGGGCAGGCTCGACCAGCATGCCGGTTCTAAATAGGACTCATGAATCTTGGTCAAACTCTAATTAATTCTTGGACCCAATCCTAACTAATTTAGGAATTAGTTGTAACAAACTAACTAATTAGATCCTAGCCCAAATAGAAAATCAATTAGGCCACAATCTAATAAGAGAATTAGTTAGATTAAAATCTTATTGATCTAGAGATTGATTCTTAATGGATATCAGGGAAGTTATTGATCAATATGGCTTGATCTAATCAAGCCTATTATCCAATAGGATTTGATCCAATCAAATTTTATATCAAACTAAATTGAATCTTATTCAACTTAAAATTTAATTTGCATCCCTAAGATCAATTGGAATAAGCTCTGTTATCTAATAAGGATGCATCCAATCAATCCAACGCCAACCTAATTGAATCCAATTCAATTAAATCTGATCCAATCTCCATTGCTTAATCAAATTGAGTCAATTAACAATCATATTGTTAATTAATTATTTTTTTAATTTATTAATCATTAGTAAATAATTGATTGTAATCTTTATAAAGAATTAATCATCAATCATATTGATAATTAAATCCTTCAATGATTCATAATTGTTGATTAGCCGTTTGATCAGATGGTACTTCTATATGTGTAACCCCATAGGTTCGAACCTAGGCTGGTAGTATAAGAATAATTTTTGTACTAATTGATGTTATCATCTAGAAATAGTTTCTGACATCTAGATAGGCCGAATGTATGTCCAGCAATACTCTAGAACCCTTGTGGATATAGTTACCGTATAATTTATCTCTTTGACACTCGATGCGCAAGGATGACTTTCGGTAAAATTGTCAACCCAGGATGAGTGGTCCACATTGTGTCTCAACTTCAAAAATCCTGTGACTCCTCACTAGGACTACTTTGGCCAAAGTTTTGCTAAATAAAAATATAGTGATGCATCATCTTCAATTTTACTTGGAGCGGTCAATATCATCTTGACTCGCACTCAGACTTCACAAGTATTTGACTGTACCCAAAAATCTTCCATCATCAAATTAAAAATTCAGATAGTCCGACACCAAAGCACAGTGAGTTGCTTGTAAGTCATCGAGGCTACTTCAGGTCAAAGGGATACATATACCCATTTCCTATCAAAGCAACCTTTGATAGCAGAGTGCTCTGAAAGTGATCATGCTCAGTGAAATATACTCCTACAAGTCGCCCATATGCCATACCTGTGTCACCACACATCTTGGTTAAGAGGACAATCAACTAATATAGCACACAACGACCTACACTCGATACAATTATCATCCTTATAATAATTGTATCATTTGGTTGCAAGTAGGATTTAAGAACCACACTATAAATCCTCCTTTATCATTTTGAAAGTAGCTCTAAGGACTTCATCATAACATATGAGTTCTATTTAGAAAGATATATTCCTTATGATGAATCTTATCAGATAATATTTATCATTTTATAATTCATATACATGTATGGAGTACAATCATTTACAACCTAGATGATTGGCTTTAGGACATAATTTCCAACAACTCCTACTTGGACTAAAGCCAATCAAATTGGTATCGAATACCCATCTTTCATTTGTGATCATCGAACTCTTTAGATCTGATTGCTCTAGTTAATGGGTTGGTCAAGTTCTTCTTTTGATCAATCTTCCTAAGTTCGACTTTATTTTGATCTTATCAAACAAGATAATTGTAATACAGAAAGTATTTGGTTCTCAAATAGAATATTAGTTCTTCAGCTTAAGCTATGGCTCCAGTACTGTTGTCAATCCAGAAGGACTGGACCATCAATGGAGGGTGTCTCTCCAAGCTTGTAAAAGAATTTTCATAACCAAACAACTTCTTTACTAGCATCAAATACCATAAAGAACTCCGTATCATAAATAAAATTGGCTACTAAATACTGCATGAGACCTTTCTAGTATGTCGCTCCTCTTTTTAAGATAAAAACATAATCTAACACAACTTTGTCATTTTGGTCTGATCAGATACTGGAATCAATATTTTTTAGATTTTAAATCTGATTTTTTATAAATGAGCCATTGGTCCTTAGTATTTCATAAATACTTAAGAATAGTTCTCATAACCTTCCAAATCTTTATAGAGAATAGAGATGACAACCAAGCTTTTATTCCCTGTAATATAGGGATGTCATTTTCGATTAAGAGAATTTCATCCAAACAACATAAAGAATACTTTTACAGAACTATTAGCCCATTTGTATATACAAGATTCTACTTCATTCTCAATGAAGCCATATGTTCAAACCATATATTCCAACTTCGAGAAGTTTAATTCAATCTGAATGGATTTGAGGATTGCCATAAGAAAAAATATCTCGTCATAGTCAATACTATAACTTTGATGAAATCCTTTGGCAATCAAACAGAATTAATAGGTCTCCACCTTTCCATCTATGCTTCTTATCCATCTAAAATTCACTCACACTCTATGGATCTTATCTTTTTAGGTGAATCAATGAATGTCTATACATCGTCGATCTTCATAGATTTTATTTCAGATTTAATGACTCCAAGCCACTTCTCAAAGTTAGATCCCTGTATGGCATCCGTATGGGAGATCAAATCTCCATCCCGAACCTAAAAATCGAAGTATCTACTTGGCTGACACGATACTCTACCGATCTACATAGAGATGCCTTTACATCGGGCTCTGAATTTGATCTAATCAACTCTGATTTGTTGGTTTGTGTCAGAGTTGGTTCCTTTATCTATTAAGCTTTACCAATTAACGGCATCAGTTCCTTCACCAAGGAACTTCTTTTTCAAAAAGAATATCTTAAGATTCATAAACATCTCATGTCCATCAGGAAGGTAGAAGAAATATCTCTAAAATAATATTTATCTGATCAAGATTCAAGCTAGTTGGTTTGTGAATATTTCACATAAGTTCGACATCCCAAACCCTAAGGTAAGAGAGTATCGAATTATCCAAGTTCATATATCATATAGAGTTTTGGTGACCGATTTGCTCAATATATTCTCAAGCACATATCAAGTAGTCTCTAAACATAACTCTCAGGTAGACTAGCAAACCCACAATGGACCGAACCATGTCAAACAAAGTTTAATTTCTCTTTTCAAACATCCTTTTAAATAGTGGTCCCAAGAGAGGTCCATTGAGAGAGAATCCAATTCTCTTCAAGACATGTCAAAAACTTACCGTAAAGGTATTCACTTCATTGGTCAAACTGATTAATTCTATTACTCTTTGCTGTTTGTTTTTCTACTTTATTATAGAATTATTTGAACATTTCAATCAATTCAAACTTGTGCTTCATAACCAAGACACACCCGTGATAAGATAGGTCATCAAAGATTTTAATGAAGTAGTAAGCCCTCTTCTGGCACTTATGTTTATGAGTACAAATACATCAATATGTACCAAACTCAGAACATCTCTGGCTCATACACCCTTTCCAACAAAAGATGACTAAGTCAACTATGCCAAAGATAGGCTTCAGTGATATTATCTAATCTAGAATGCTATTTAGATGTGTACTTTATACTAACAGACTATGGTACTGAGTTTATGTCATTTTTAATTGTCCACTCATTATTGCAGTATCATTCACAATGATATCACAATAATCATTCTTATTGACACTATCAATAAGATTGGACAATAGTGACAATCATTTAAAATGACATCTTCAAGATTGAAAACAAGCTCGATGATTTCTAATGTTAAGACTGGAACAGACTTCCATCTCTTACATTTAAGAGTCTCTTGCCATTTACAAACTTTCTACTATCCTAAAGTCTTTTGCAACTATTTGCAAACATGACTTGTACTGTCAATATCCTATACCCAGGTAGTAGTTTTATCGATAGAGAAACTTCAAGGAGTTATCATATAACTATCTTGACTAGCAACTATTTGCTGATTTCTCTTTTAAGGCTGTTTGGATTGGCCTGAGACTTCTTGATCAATTCGCTCAAAAACTATATTTAACTTTTGATGCTGGCTATCAAAGTTAGGTCTAATAACATTGTCACTATCTAACAGTGAACAGAGCGACAATATTCTAGCCATTTCTAAAAAGAGAATAATTGACCTATTAGTATATGAACTATTTTAAACCTAAAGACTTAGACTTTAGTCTAAAGGTTCTCCTACTACTTTATACGAATTGATAGCCTCTACCTTCAATCCGAAGAATTACTTTAATTTCTTAGCAGGTATTAGAATCCACAATGACTGCATTCAGGCCTGAGTGTGGCTCAACCAATCTTAGTGTATCCATGGATAGGTTCATAACTAATTATTTCTCCACATAATTTCTAGCAATTAGATTTTGCCCCAGGCATCCCTTCAGAAGGCGTGTGGCACCTCCATTGAAAATCTTAGTTAGGTCCAACCATTAACATGATAACATCAAGTGCATCCAAGAAATAAATATCCAGGACCAAGTGTGGCTCGACCAACCTGAGCATTGATCTGAAGGTACAATAAGATGGTCATATGATGGATGATAATTTCAATATGTAATAGACACCAGGTGTGTGGCACCTCCAATGCTTATTTGGAATATTGGACTTATTATTACGTACCTTAGTGGGAGGCTATGATCTAGTTATCCCCATAACTAGTTCATTTTATGGATCTAATAATTTAAAAATTTTGATTAATTTATTTAATAAGATATCAATTGACCTACAAATCATAAATCCTTCCACTGACTTCACCAAGTCATGTAAATGATTAGTGACTAGCATCCAACCAACACATCATAAATCCTCCCACTAACTTCATCAAGTTATGAGAAGGACTAGAGACAAATCGGTCCAATCGACAAGTCGGTTCAAGGCACCTAAATTAGTCATACTGATTAACCTTAATGACATGAATTAACTTGAGTCACTTAGCGATCTAATTTGTCCAATGACTCAGGTTCAACTTTTGAGCCTCAATCAAGGTCCATTTGATTTAATCAAAGACATAGACTCGACCAACTATAACTATTATATTTGATCTGGATTATCCTTGACCTAATCTAAATCAACTATTGGTTAGATTTGATCAACTACCCTTTTAGTCCATAAGGTCTTTGATTCTAATCTTAGGTCTAACCCAATTAAAAAGACCTGATTTAAGCTAACACATGTCCCATATTTTATGCAATGTCATTAGATCTTTAATCACAATTCTAGATCTAAAATATATTTCTTAATTCTTAATCAAGTATAGTATTAACATGGGTTAAGGTTATTAATTGAAAGCATTTTAATTTTGTAAAATAATTTTTCATCAATCTTATACAAAATTTTTTATTCTAAAAATTAGAACGGCTCGCTTCAGTGAGTCGACTAAGTCTGATACTTGATCGACTAATTGATCATGAACAGTAACCATTACTGTTTCACCTGAGATAACTGGATCGGATCAATCAGCACTGAGCCAATTAAATCAGAAGACTGGGTTGACTTAGTTCAAAATTAAGTTGGCTCAATTGGCGTGCCAACAAGTATCACATAGTTTCAGATCTAAAAATTCTCGCATAAACTGAAATAAAATCAATCATAATAAAATTTAGATCATATCTAAATATTTTATAATTCTAAATTTTATTTTTTATGATTAAAATAATTTTAATCATATAGATTAGATGTTTTACTTTTCATACAACTCAAATTTTGTATCACATACAATAAATCTTAAGATTTCATCATCTAGGATTTTACAGAAAAGTAAGTTCTTCCTTTGCTTTCTTCTTCATGGGATTAAATCACATGGCACCCCTACACATCATAAGAGCATCCTATCAAATAGAAAGAGAGGGCCTTTAAACCCTTTTGCTTTTATGATCGGACGGTCTAGTGATCAATCCAATATAAGTACTTGCTAATCGGATCATCTAATCTACTCATATATCATATATGCAAAAATTTAGATCAAATCTAAATTATATCAGATCTAATTTTTATATTAGATCATATCTAAAATTAGATCATAACACATCTCATATATTAATAAATCTAGATTTCAACTCTAGATGCATATATGTTCATGTCATAACGAACCTTCGCTTTGATATCAGTTGAAGGGAAACGTGGTGGTTTTGTGCATGAATTTTTAAATTTTTATAGCAGAACATACATAGATTAAGTAATTTCATCTACAATACATATGTAGATCAAATCTAAAGCTACCATACAGGATCCATGACATGAATTAATATTCATATATGTAAATCTGAAATCTAAAATTCAACAAGTACAGATCATATCTATATGTAATTAGATCATATCTAAATTATATTCAGATCATACCTAAATATGAATTGAGTTCAAAACTCCATATCTGAGTGTGGGTAGTAGATCACCACATCCAAAATCTATGATAGTTAGTTTTTTATGATGTTCGACAGCCGCACACGTGTCCGATCTCTACAAGTATCCACACGAAGCACATATGCTGATCGATCTCTCCGAGAGTGCTAGCTCACGAAGACACCATGCTTTGACTGATCTAAGAGGAATATGAAAAAGATAAAAAATAAAGAGATTCTCTCCTTTTTTTTCTAGATCCACGCATCAAATCTCTATGATAGAGATCAAGAGAAAAATCCCTTCTTCTCAATTCTCCCACACACAAGAGAGAACCTTTCTTTCTTCTTTTCACACTTTTAAGAAGAACTTTTTTTCTATAATTTTTTATGATTAAAATTAGATCTAATCTATTTTTTTATACTAAAAATCATATAAAATCTTAAGCTCTAGAAGAACCTAAAAGAGAGATCCAAGAGAAGAACTGTTCTTCTCTCTTTTTCTCCTTGATCTAGAACTCTAGGAAGCCCCAAACATCCAACTAAATTTTTTTAATATTTTTTCTCTAAATTTTTATATTAAAAATCAGATCCAATCTAATTTTCATCCAAGAAAAAAAAAACTATGAGAAGAACTCCTTCTCCAAGACTGCGCAGAAGAAAGAAGACTCTTCTTCTTCTTTCTCTTTCTCTCATTGAGAAGAACTTTTCTTCTCTAATTTTTTACTATAGAACTATCAAGAGAATTCCTCTTTGATGCTTAAGAACCAATAGCAAAAGTCTCTTAAAATCCTTTAAAAAGGGGTTAGGAAGGAAGCCTAGATGCATGAGATATGGGGTGTCCAACTCTTAGATGCCCCTCCTTTCTTTTTGGCAACCAAAAGAGGGAGGGATGGCTTCTTTTTTACATGAAAGAGAGGGGAGGACGTGGTACCTTGTATGGGGCATGAGATATTCTACCGTGAAGAGGAGATGTGGCGTGGAGGCTTAAATAGATGGGTGGAGGGAGTTGGTTCAGCCCTATTCTAAATAGGACTCATGAATCTTGGTCAAACTCAAACTAATTCTTGGATCCAATTCTAACTAATTTAAGAATTAGTTATAACAAACAAACTAATTAGGTTCTAACCCAATTAGAAAACTAATTAGGCTGCAATCTAATTAAAAAATTAATTTGATCAAAATCTCATTGATTCAGGGATTGATTCTTAATGGATATCAAGGAAGCTATTGATCAATAGAGCTTGATCCAATCAAGCCTATTATCCAATAGGGTTTGATCCAATCAAAGCCTATATCAAACTAAATTAAATCTTATTCAACTCAAAGTTTGATTTGCATCCCTAAGATCAGTTGGAACAAGCTCTGTTATCCAGTAGGAATGCATCCAATCAATCCAAAGCCAACCTAATTGAATTCAATTCAATTAGATCTGATCCAATCCCCATTGCTCAATCAAATTGAATTAATTAATAATTATATTATTAATTAATTATTTTTCTAATTTATCAACTATTAGTAAATAATTTATTACAATCTTTGTAAAGAATTAATCATCAATCACACTGATAATTAAACCCTTCAATGATTCATAATCGTTGATCAGCCATTTGATCAGACAGTACTTCTATGTGTGTGACCCCATAGGTTCGAACCTAAGTCAGTAGCACAAAAATATTTTTTATACTAATCGATGTTACCATCCAGCAATGGTTTTTGACATCCGGATAGGCTAAATGTATACTCAGCAATACTCTAGAACCCATGTGGATATAGTTACCATATAATTTATCCCTTCGACACTTAATGCTCAAGGATAACTTTAGGTTAAACTGTCAACCCAAGATGAGTGGTCCACATTGTATCTCAACCTCAAAAATCCTGTGACTCCTCATTAGGACTACTTTGGTTAAAGTTTTGCTAAATTGAAACACAGTGATGCATCATCTCTAATTTTACTTGGAGCGATCAATCCCATCTTGACTTTCACTCAGACTTCACAAGTATTTGATTGTATCCAAAAACCTTCCATCATCGAATTAGAAATTCAGATAGTTTGACACCAAAGCACAATGAGTTGCTTACAAGTCACCGAGGCTACCTCAGGTCAGAGGAACATATATATCCATATCCCACTAGAGCAATCCTTGACAGTAGAGTGCTCCGAAAGCGATCACGCTCAGTGAAATATACTCCTACAAATCATCCATATGCCATACCCGTGTCACCACATGCCTTGGTTAAGAGGATAACCAACTAATTTAGCATACAACAACCTACAATCGATACAATTATCATCTTATAATAATTGTATCATTTGATCGCGAGCAGGACTTAAGAACCACACGATAAATCCTCCTTTATCATTTTGAAAGTAGCTTTAAGGACTTTATCATAACATATGAGTTCTATTTAGGAAGATGTATTCTTTATGATGAATCTTACCAAATAATATTTATCATTTTATAATTCATATACATGTATGGAGCACAATCATTTACAACCTAGATGATTGGCTTTAGGACATAATTTCCAACAGCAGTGACCTCACTTCTTACAAAAGAAGCACTCTGCCTAACTTTGATCAGCCTTGAACTTGAGTTTCTAGGACTAACTCCCAGCATTAGGCACCTTCTTATTCTTCTTCTTTTTTTATTTCTTAAAGGGATGATGACTACCCAAAGAAGATCCTCCCATTAAATTCACCATCTCCTTGTGGAGCTGGTGATCTTTCTCAAAAGTCTGTAACAACCCCAATAGACCATGGTATTGACTATAGGCTTCATCATTCTGAAATGATTGAAGAACAGTAGGTAGGACTTAAATAGGGAGTGCAGGATCACATCCTTCTCCAACTGTTCATACAAGGAAAAGCCAAGTTTGCTCACCGTCTCCTTGTGGAGCTGGTGATCTTTCTCAAAAGTCTGTAGCAACCCCAATAGACCATGGTATTGACTATAGGCTTCATCATTCTGAAATGATTGAAGAACAGCAGGTAGGACTTAGATAGGGAGTGCAGGATCACATCCTTCTCCAACTGTTCATATAAGGAAAAGCCAAGTTTGCTCAGTTTTTCAATCTGCTTGATTATGTACAATACATGATCAGTAACAGATGCACCCTCCCTCATCTGGGTATTAAAAATAGTGCAACTAGTCTTGTGCCACTTAACGTCATCAGGAGTACCAAAAGAATCCCTCAACACTTGAAACATTTTCTCTGATTGAGCTTCTTCAAATTTTTGACTGAACTCGTTATTCATAGAGGCCCACATAATACAACGAACCATGGTGCGATTGTTGAGCCACTTCAAACAAGGGTCTCGAACCACACCTTGAACGTTAGGAGTAGGTTCCTTAGGTTCCGGATTTATTATCACATAAAGGATCCTCTCGTACTCCAGGACTATCTTTAATTTTTGATATCAATTATCGAAATTTGATCTGATAAGCTTCTCACTGTCCAACAGTGATCGGAGCAATAAGTTTGAGACCATATCTGAATGCACAAGAAAAATATAAAACCTAATTAGTATATGAATTCATTGATCCTAAAGATTTGGACTTTAGTTTAAAGGTTTTCTCACTATTTTATATGAATCGGTAGCCTCTACCTCTAATTTGAGAAATTACCTTAATTTCTTAGTGGATACTAGAATCCACACAGACTACATATAGGCTCGAGGATGGCTCGATCAATCCATATGCACCTATGGATAGGTTCTCAATCAATTATTTTTTAAATAATTTTTAATATTTAATTTAGTCCCAAATTTTATTTCAGTAGGTGATGGGCCTCCATTAAAAGTTTCGATTAGGTCAAACCATTAACATGAACCTACTTAGTGATTCTAACCAATGAGTGATTAGGCCCGAGGATGGCTCGGTCAACCCAACCATCATTAGATAGTTCAATAGAGTCATCATATGATGAATGATAATTCCATCATTCAGAATGAACACCAGACGGATGGCATCTGTAATGTCAATCATAAATAATGGATCCATTATTATTCACCTTAATGGGAGGCTATGATCTAGTTATCACCATAACTAGCTCATTTTAGAGACCTAATAATTTAAAAAATTTAGTCAGTTTAGAGAAGAAGAAAGAAGAAAGGATCAATCAGTAGATCATAATCCTCCCACTAACCTCACTAAGTCACTAAATTGAGTTAGGTCATGCTGATTGAACTAGCAGCTAGATCAGTCACACTGATCAACCTTAATGGTATGGGCTAACTCAAATCACTTAGCGATCTAACCAAATACTAGTTCACCAAATTGGCCAGGTAAGTGAGATCGATGGGAGGGTCTGCTAAGCTTGCCTTAGATACCATCGAAATGGCTGGATAAGCCACTCCTAATTAAAAACCATCGGTAGAAATGCTAAATTTACCTTAGACACCAATTGGTTAATTAGTTTTAATTTGACCAATCTAATGATTTGGATTCAACCATTGAGCCACAATCAAGGTCCATTTGGTCTAATCAAAGACATAAACTTGACCATCTACAACTATTGTACTAGAGAAACCCCGATTAATCTAATTCAATATCTAGTTAGACTTAATCAATTTCTCTACATGGTCAATCAATTCTTTGATTCTAACCTTAGGTCTAACCTAATTAAAGAGAAGGATCTAATTTGAGCTAATCCATGCCCCATATTTTATGCAATGTCATTAGATCTAAATCACGATTCTAGATCTATTGGGTTTAGCACTTAATTCTTAATTAAGTTTTGCATCAACATGATTAAGATTTTAAAAATAATTTTTTATATAAATTTTTTACATCAAATCATAAATTTTTTTAGATCAAATCTAAATTTTTATAATTTTAAATCAAAATAATTTTGATTAATCAAGATTAGATGTAATTAGTCTCTTCGCAACTTGCATCACATACAACAACACCTAGGATTTCAAGATCTAGGGTTCTGTAAGAAAGTAAATTTTTTTTTTTCACTTTCTTCTTCATGAGACCTAACAGTGGCACCCCTACACATCATGAAGAGCATCCCATTGAATGAGAGGAGAGGATTATGAAATCCTACTAGCTCCTATGGTCGGACGGCCTGGTGATTACCCAATCTGAGTATTTTACTGCTCAGAACATCTAATCTAAACAGATGATAATTAGATCTGAAAATAAACTAATTTAGATCAAATCTAAATCATAAATAATCAGATCAAATAAAAAAAAAAAAGACCTAAAGTCATATTAATTCATATCAAAACAACTTGGCTCTGATACCAGTTGAAGAAAATATGCGGTAGTGTAGTACATGCAATTTAAAAAATTTTATACAGTGAAAATAAAAGATTAAATAATTTAATATTAATTAGATTCATAAGATCCTATCTTAAACTATCACATCATGATCTTTGATTTAAATATATATATTTTAGATCTAAAAATAAAAATTACATCGATCTCATCGATGCTGAAATTCTAGATCTAACTATTCGATCTACCATAGAAATCAAAATAAGTTAGAGATCGTTACCAAACAAATTTGATCTTGATCTCCTCTAGTCTAATAGTTGGAGAAGGTGTTCCTAAGATGCTCATAGTCACACAAAGTCATCTGGCCTCTATAGAAAGATCCACACGAAGACAGGCGCAGATCAGGAACTTGGAGGTGTTAGCCTGCAAGCAACTTCGACAGCTAATTTGTTTTTTCTTCTTCAAGTACCTTGGATACTCCAAAGCAAGAGAGGATCAAGAGGAGGAATAGAGGAGGAGGAAAAGAGGCTCAGGAAATAAAAAATATCAAGAGAATGATCATAGGATGTCCAAGAGAGAGGACCCCTTTCTATAGACTAGGAATTTCCAAGAAAAGACACCAAGAGTCAATGCCAAAACCTAATTTTGGCATCCCAAAAAATTCCAAAAAAATCATTAAAATATGAAGAAGGATTTTAGAGTCTCACACACTAAATAATTCTTTATGAAAAATAATAAAAAAATTAATATGATACCAATAATATTCTATATACAAAAAATTCCTATCCTAGTTTACATCTTATCTCTAATTCGAATCGCATGCGAAGTAGGCAAAAGATAATATTATGACTCATTAGCTATTGCTGCCCACCCTTATTAGATCTTCTATCATGATACCAAAAATCACAACCCAAATATAATTAGACATGGAGAAATTGGCATGGATCCAGGTGTGGCGCAAAAGAGAAGGATAGAGTCCTAGTTGACAAGGACTCTTCATTTTTAATTCTGATTCTAATCCAAATCAAATTTGGATTGAACTCACTAATAAAAATGAACCTAATTCAATTAAAAATTTAAATATCTCATCAAATTTCTATCCCAATTAGAAATTAGCCGAGTCAAAACTCTGATTGAATCAAGATAAAATTTCTCTTGTAATCGAGTTCGATCATATCGAACCCAATCAGAGTCAAACTAAATCTAATTCAATTAGACTTGATCCAAAGCTCTTTGCTCAATCAAATTAAGTCAATTAGTAATCTAATTACTAATTAATTCTTCAAAAATACTAGAGTCCTAGTCTCAGTGGGACTCTTTCCTAGAGTCCTAGTCGGAGTAGGACTCTTCACCAGAGTCACAATTCAGTTGGACTCTTCAGCCATCTGATCTAACCAAATCTTTTAATGTGTATAACCTCATAGGTTCAAACCTAAGTTGATAGTATAAGAATAACTTTCTATACCAATCGATGTAACCATCTAGCAATGATGACCCAACGATCGGATAGGTCGAAGTATTACAAAGCAATCTTCTAGAACCTACTGGCGTATGGTTACCGTATAATGCATCCCTTTGACCCAAATACTGAAGGCGACCTAGGGTTTAACTATCAACCCTAATTTATTCAACCACATTGTATCTTAACCTTTCAAATCCATCTTATAGATTATCTTGATCAAGATTTTACTAAATTAAAATACACTAATACATATCTTTTACTAATTGAGAGAGGTCAATTCCATCTTGACTCACACACCGACTCGATAAGTACTTGACTGTATCCAGTAGCCTTCCATTACTAAGTTAGAAACTCAGATGGTCTAGTACTAAAGTGCAGTGAGTTGCTTAAAAATCATCGTGGTGGTCTTAGGTCGGAGGGATACTTATACCCATATCCTTCATGAGCTACTCTTGACAATAGAGTGCTCGGCATATGGTCACGTTCGATGTGAATGTACTCCTATATTTTATCTGCATGCTATAATAGTATCTCCATACTTCTTGGTTAAGAGGACAACCAACTCATATGGCACACAATGACCTACACTTGATATCGCTATCATCCTAGTAATAGCGTATCGTTTGGTCGTGAATATTTTTAAGGACTTAATAATAAATCCTCCTTTGTTGATTAATTATAGTCTTAAGGACTTCATTATAACACAAGAGTTCAAAGATCGATAATTTATAATAAAAATATTAAATAATTTTTATTAATAAAAATTTATATATAATTTACAAGAAGAGCACGATCATCTAATGATTGGCTTTGGGATATATTTTTCATCAGAGTTTTCTTTATAATCTTCAGACTCATATATTTGACACTTTATGAATATAAGGTATTTATTTTTTCATCATATGCTGCATCTTATATTTGTAATAATTATGGTGAACTCCATAAATCAAGGTAATAGTTTTAGGGTTATGATGAGACCATACATATGAGATCTAAAATTTTAAAAATCTTGATTTAGAATATTTCTAGTCATAGAAATATTGAGTAGGAGATTAATATTCTAGATAGACTAACACATCCTATGTATGCTTGATGATGAGAGTGGCTGATCTCATAGGCTACTTCTGTGAGATACTAATACATGGATGTGGGTGCTCATTAGAAAATGAGTTCACTGAATTGATTCATCTTAAGAAACATCTTATGGATCTACTTATCTGTCAAAAGATATTTTTTTATAGTGGGAGTTGTATATGTAATTCTTTGACTTGAGACTACCATAGAACCTTTTATACATGAATTCATATTTTGGTTTATACTCATTCATGACTTAGTCATATACGGGGTGTTCTGGATATGATGAAATATGTATGGAGGTTGTGAGTAGATCAACATAGAATCGATTGCTCCTGATAAGAGGAGATCATATTCTACTTACTTTAATCAATTGACGGTTCAGGGAGTCTTTGATCAAAGCAGAATAAAAATTAAAAAAAATTTAATATTTTATTAATTAAGTCATCATTATAAGATTAAGAGAAACATGAATATAGTATTGGATTTGACATCATTCCATATCCAGAGTCATATTCGGGATGCAGGTTGATATTTTTATCAAAATTTTATATTTTTTAAGTAGGCATGATATATTGCTAGACATCAACCTTGTCTTGTAAGTTTGATAAA
The DNA here is from genome assembly GCF_000442705.2 of Elaeis guineensis. Lineage (NCBI taxonomy): Eukaryota > Viridiplantae > Streptophyta > Magnoliopsida > Arecales > Arecaceae > Elaeis > Elaeis guineensis. The sequence continues at coordinate 48,404,566 of NC_025995.2, read as the reverse complement.
ATTAAAGAGTTTAACTCGATCGCCAATTAGAAAAGATTCTAATTTCTGAAATCGAGTTAGCTCGATTGAATCTAAATCAGTTAGATTGAATTCTAATCAAATCAGATCAACTTGCATCTGGACCTACTGCTGACTAGATGTGGAATCCAATGGGTCACACAAAGAAAATTGATTAGGGGTCTAATTGGATTAGATTATGTTTGCAAGATGAATATGTTAGCACATGTTGCTAACCCTAGCTCCTTGTTTTGATTTGGGTTCAAATTTGATTCCAGATTGGGCTAACTAAATCCTATTAAACTCAAATCAATTTTGATTTCAAATTGGGTTAACCATTAGCTGATTGTGTCAAGATTGTTGGCACATAAAATTAGGCTTCCATATTCACAAAATATTTTTTTGTCGCATGGAATAGTTGGTGTGCACAGAATTTTGATTGGCGTCCCATCTCATGGGATGCCCCTTTCCTAGCCTATCTTTTTTGTTTCATGCTGAAATTCATATGGGGTGTGGCATTTTAAGTTGGCTTTAGAGTTTGATTGAATGGATGAGATTTGATCAAGTTAGACTTGATCTTATCCAAACCCTAGTCACCCCTATCAAGATTGGTGCCACTTGGACCAACAGTCGAAGTTGTTAAGGTCTCTTAAAAATTGTTTCACGCCATCTTCCTTTGGATTTTTTCTCATGCACATCTCAGATTAGCACCTCCCTTTTGGACCCTTGGATGGCGTTGTGCACTGATCAAGGGTGGAGAAGTGAGGGGCCAATTAAAAAGTTGCATGACCCTTCGGAGAAATACCGCAAAATTTTTTTCAAAGAGTCCTTTTGCGTGAAGCGACTCTTGGAATTAATTCTGATGCTTCCATATAAGAGATCAGGCTTGGACCAATGTGTGAAAGGTGGAATGGTGTGAGAATGGGTGTGAGAAATTGCTTAGAAGGGCATGAGATGATTGGATAAGTGTTCAGCCTCCAAATAAAAAAGGAGACGTGCGCTGGGTTTAGATTCATTCAGAAAATCATAATCTCTTCTTTCTTATGCAAGTCTCCCCTCTTGTCCAATTATTTTCTTTTTTCTCTTATTAGGATAAGTCCTAAAATAGTAAAGACATGTCTAATTTTAGGACAAAGACCTAAGAAGAGATATAAGGAAGACAAGAAGACAAGAAAGGTAAAGATAGGAAGGCTAGAAAGAGAGGAAGGAAGCCCTAAGGTTCTACTACCCAAAGAAGTTCTTAGAGAAAAAATTCAGAGGGAGGAACCATCTTAAGAAGTCAGTGTCTTGATCAAAGCCCTGTGAGGATCACCGTTAGAGGACGAACATATAGGTGCTTGGTGGAGGTTCTGTCGAAATTTTAGAATAAGCATTATAGGTATTCCTCTATATCTTCAATTATTTTATAAAAATATTTCATATGATTGTTAATCATTAGGGAGGTCCTGGTATAGGGTTTAATGTTTAGGATTTCTTAGTTTAAATTTTTTTAAATTCATGCTTTTGCTATACCATCATAACCCAACAATGCTATATACTAGGTCTGGTATAGCTTATACCTTAAACATTGTAAGCAGCTTTTAGGCAGATCCAGGAGAGGATCATTGAAAAGTTGTGAAAAATATTCTCGAGTATTTAAGAAGGACTAGAGATGCTTTTCTCATATATGGTGGATCTGATTTGAAACTAAAAGATTTTACTGATTCTATTTTTCAATCTAATCTGGATGATAGCAAATCCATATCAAAGTATGTATTCATCCTATATAGTGGTGCAGTGAGTTGAAAAAGTTTCAAACAGTAGAATGTTGTTGACTCAGTCACTAAGGTCGAGTACATTATTGCTAGTAAGGCTACTAAAGAAGCCATCTGGATGAAGAAGTTCATCATAGAGTTAGACGTGGTTCCTAAAATTGATCAACCGGTGCCTCTTTATTGTGACAATACTGGGGTAGTTGCTCAAACTAAGGAATCGAGGTCTCATCACAAATCCAAGCACATCCTAGGGCGGTTATACCTCATATAAGAGATAGTCAAAAGATGTGATGTGAACATAGAGTGAGTTGACACCAAAAATAATATAGCAGATCCTTTCATTATGGTCTTGTCATTGCAGTAGTTTGACTGCCACATAGATTGCATGGACATCAAGTATAGGGGTGATTGACTTTAGTGCAAGTGGGAGATTGAAAGAATAATGTACTACATGCCAATCACATAAATGATACGATAAAATATTTTTCTATATTTTTATCTTTCAAACTCATGTATTTGATATTATTTATTAATAAAGTTAGGTATTTTGATTCATTATATACTGCATTTTATACTTGTTTAAGATTATAATAAACCATATAGGTTAGGGTAATGATTTTAGGGCCATGATGAGATCATACCAGTGAGACCTAAATTCTTGATAGCCCTAATCTAAAATATTTTCAATCGTTGGTTCATTGAGTCGGAGATCAATGATATCAATAAGACTGGCACATCCTATATATGCTCGATGGAGAGGGTGGTTAATCTCACAAGCACTTGTGTGGTGACACTAATACAAGGATGTGGGTGCTCATTAGAGAATGAGTTTACTAAATTGACCTATGAGAAAATATCTAATGGAGCATTATTTGCATGTCAGCAGGTTGTTCCTCTAGTAAGAGTTGTGCAAGTGATCCTTAGATCTGAGATCATCATGGTACTTTATGTACATGAATCCATATTTTGATTTATTTTCTAGCTTGGTTCTCTAATCCTTGTGTGGGGTGTTCTGAATATGATGCAGTATGTATGGAGGTTGTGAGTGGTCAATAAGGGATCGATCACTCCTAATAAGGAGAGCGAACATCCTTTTATTGGAATTCGGGGTTTGGTGCATGCATATGTGTTTCAAAATCTTTATTTTCTAAACACCACAGTGAAGAACAAGATTAAAATATTTTTAATCTAAATTATGCATGCATGAAAAAACTACATGGATCTATTTCATATGTTCAAATTAATATATGTTGAAATTCAGATTGTGATCAAATCACATACCTGTTTCATAATCTTTTTCTTCAATTCTAGATCTGAAAGAGAAGAGGTTTTCTCTTAGCCATATAAGTATCCAGCCTCTATGAGTATCCACTCGGGATCAGCCTGGAACAGCCCTCTTGAATCTGAATTTTTTTCTCCAAAAATTCAACCTGCTGAATTTGAATGAAGCCAGGATCGCGATCAATACTTGATCTCTTTCCCTGATCTTCTTCTTCTCCTCTTCTCTAGAGTTTCTTCTTGTTATGTGCTGCTACCAGATGCTAGAAACTAGCAAGGAAGAGGCACCGACAGCCTTGGACGTGGAACACCTTGGGACACGCATCCTGAGGGAAGGGGCATAGAGAACACCCAAGAGAGAAGAGAAAGGGGGAGGAAGAGAGGGTGTGGAGACCTTCTATGGGTATGGGGAATGCTGGTTTAGATGCACTAGGGAGTTTAGGTGAGATCCCTTTAAATAGGCACAAAGATTGAATCCTATTCAATCTCATAATACAAATCCTACTTGCATTGGGTTTCCTATTCACTTAAGTTATCCAACTTACTTTAGGAGACCCTTTAGATGCCAACAATTGGAGCCCTTACACCCATAATTAGACACCCCAAAATACACCCAAGAGATACCTCATAGGAGAACTAAAGGCCCTCTAATCAATGGACACACCCAACTTAATCAAATCAAGGTGGTGCCCAAGAATAACTATCAAGAAAATTAATTAGGGACCTGTATTTTAAATTTATATGATCCATAACCTTAGACATCCAACAATTGGAATCTTATGAATCTTATTCGTGTAGATTATTAGAAGGTAATTTAGTTAGAATTATCTTATCAAATAAGTAATCTCAATGAAAAAAAAAATTGGGTCCAACCATGTACTAGCAAGGTTACCATGAACCCAATGGGTTTCTCTAAACCAAATTAACACTTCATAAGCTCAATTACTTATTCTAGGCCTAATCTTTTTGTTGTGTGATCTCATAGGTTTAATTCTATCTAGTAGTGAGATATACAATGATCTCTATCATCGTATCATTGAAACTCTTTTTAATGGGTCAGAATAATTTCACTCTAACTCAGCAAGAATTATCGATCCAGAACAATCCTAGTGAGCTCTTACAATCCACCAGTGACATCTAGTAGTATGTAATGGCAATCCAATAGAATTGAAATGAACCTCTAGGTGTAGTTAATGTGTAATTCAATCCCTCTATCATGAGTCCTGACTAGATGGCAGGTCATGGATAAATCATCAAACCTCAGCATCAGTCATATGATAGATTTGATTACCTCAAGTCTAGTTGTGACTTCTATGAAAACTCTTTTCTATCAATCATACTGCTGTAGCCACAGACTCTTGGACTTAGCCTCTCAAATCTCATAGGACTACTCCTCTTTATCAAAGTTGATAAATCCTATCTTGATGCGCACCTTACCCCTACCATGGACCAACTATCACCAACATCCAAAACAAGAGCCCATTGAGACCCATTTTTATATGTCAGTCAAACTCCAGCAGCCTCACTACAAGTAGCAATACCATCTCAAGTCAAAAGATCAGTAACACAACTACAGTATCGAGATAATCACTAACGATCGAATAGAAATTCAAATGATCTCTTGTATAGTCATGCTCAGTACTAATTATTCTCTAACAACTATCCACACTCGTCGTCCTGTATCTCTACGCAGTAGATCAGAGATTCATCTATCCCGAAGGAAGTGACTTATGCACTAGTCTATCTAGATCTATCACTGTCCTCATGATGATCCTATGATCGGGAGCATTTAGGAATTAAATACATGTCTCTAATTCTCAACACCTTGAGAATATATATCGAAACTAATTTCATGGATGATTCAAAGACACATCACACTTGAATAAATAAAAACTTACCCTTTTATTGATCATATCAATATATTAAATATAAAATTATATCCTAGAGTTATTAGAATATGTCAGCTATATTAGCTTCAAGGACATACATCTAACAATCTCCCACTTGGACTAAAGTCAATTGGCCATAAATCTAAGTCCCATCTTCTGAAGGTGGATATTCGTTTTCAATTGGCTCAACTACTTAGTCAGTGGATCTGCCACATTGTCTACAGTGTCTACTCTTCACACCTCGACATGTTTCTTTTTGAGGTAGTCGCATATGATGTGATATTGCTACTCGATGTGCTTAGATTTTTGATGAAACCTCGACTCCTTAGCAAGTGCTATGGCTCCATTATTGTTGTAGTACAGTGGTATGGCATCTGATGTCATAATCTTAAATTTCGTAATAAACTTCTTGAACCAGAAGCCTTTCTTTGCAGCATTTGAAGCAGTGATATATTCAACCTCCCTGGTTGAATCTACTATGATAGGTTGCTTGAAACTCTTTCAGCTAACTGTGCTACCATTGCAAATGAACACTATCCTGATGTAGACTTTCTATCATCAGGATCAGACATGAAGTCTGAATCAGTATACCCCTCGATTTGCAACTCAGAATCATCTCCAAAGATCAAGAACAAATCTTTAGTCTTTCTTAAGTACTTAAGGATATTCTTCACAGAGTACTCCTTATCTGGATTCAACTGATACTTGCTCGTGACACTCATGGTAAGGGCAATATCAGGTTGAGTACATAGCATAACATACATGAGGCTCCTTATGGTCGAGGCGTAAGGAATCCTGCTCATGCGCCGCACTTCCTCAGATGTGGTCGAACACATCATCTTGGAGAGACTATTACCATGCCTAAGAGGTAAGAGACCTCTCTTTGAGTTTTTCATGCTGAACCTCTTCAGCACCTTCTCTATATACAGTTTTTGTGACAGACCAAGTATCTATTTAGGTCTATCCCTATAGACCTTTATTTTAAAAATATAGAATGCTTCTCCGAGGTCTTTCATGGAGAATTTTTTGGACAACCATCTTTTGACCATCGTCAGCATGAGAATATCATTCCCAATGAGGAGAATATCATCCACGTATAATACAAGGAAGGTGATCACATTCCCACTGATCCTCTTGTATACACAAAGTTCCTCTTCATTTTTTATGAAATCAAATGATTTGATTGCTTCATCAAAATGATGGTTCCAACTCCAAGAAACTTGCTTTAATCTACATATGGACTTTTGCAGCTTGCAGACTCTACGATCACCATCACCGGACATGAAACCCATAGGCTACTCCATATAGATATCTTCCTCAAGATATCCATTCAGAAAAGCAGTTTTTACATCCATCTATCAGATTTCATAATCATAGTAAGCTGCAACAGCAAGCAAAGTATGGATGGATTTCAGTATGGCTATGGGCAAGAAGATTTTCTGATAGTCAATGCCCTCGCACTGACTATAGTCTTTAGCCACAAGCCTAGCTTTATAGATCTCTATCTTAGCATCGGCACCTATCTTCCTTTTGTGGATCTATTTACATCCAATGTGTACAATACCCTTAGGTGGATCTATTAAGGTCCAGACTTGGTTCAAGTACATCAAGTCAATTTTTGACTTCATAGCATCTAATCATTTCTTGAAATTAATGTCAGACATCACCTCGTCAAAGGTATTAAGATCATCAGTATGATCCCTATCTCTCATAAGGAATATTTTCTTTACTTTCTCTATAAGCATACCCATATACCTTTCAGGAGGTCAGGAGACCCTGTTAGATCTATGAGGTGGTAAAGGAACATCAACTACTGGCTCATGGACTATGAGTTTCTGAGGATCTATACCTCTTGGCTCTTCAGAGACTTTCTCTTTGAGCTCCACTAACTTTCCACTTCCACCATCCTGGATAAACTATTTTTCTAAGAATACAATGTTTCGACTCACAATCATATTTTGATCTTATGGAAAGTAGTAGTATTCCATAGATTCTTTTGGATACCCTATAAAGTGAGCTATAATAGATCTATCCTCCAACTTGTCTGCCATCTGTCTCTTGACATAGGTCAGACATCCCCAAGTCTTAAGATAACCCAGACTCAGCTTCTTATCGAATCATATCTCATACGGTGTGGTAGGAACGAACTTTGATGGAATCCTATTCAACAAGTGAATGGCAGTTAACAAGGTATATCTCCAAAAAAGTAAGGTAGATCAGTAAAACTCATCATGGACCTGACCATATCCAATAGGGTCCTGTTTCTCCTTTCAGATATCCCATTGAGCTGAGGTGTTCTAGGAGGGGTTCATTGAGAGACTATGCTGTTGTCCTTAAGATAACCCAAAAATTTTTGACTAAGGTATTCACCTCCTCGATCGGACTGAAGAACCTTAATGGGTTTACCTGTCTACTTTTCTACTTCATACCTGAATTTCTTAAACTTTTCAAAGGCCTCAGACTTATGTTTCATGAGATACACATATCCGTACCTAGACAGATCATCGGTAAAGGTAATGAAGTAGATATAACCACCCTTGATCTGCACATCAAATGGCCCACACACATCGGTGTGTACCAGGGCAAGTAACTCAGTGGCCCTTTCCCCATGTCCTACAAAGGGTAACTTAGCCATTTTTTCTCAAAGGCAGGATTTGCAAGCTGGATAGACTTTGGGTTTAGAGAGCCAAGGATCCCATTTTTTTTCAGTCTGTTTATCCTATCCTCTCCAATATATCCTAATCTATGGTGCCACAAGTACTTCTGGTTAATTTCATCTCTAGATCTCTTTTGGCCTACGGCACTTACTATTTGCTTGTTTAGGTTCACATTTGCATTAACATGCAAGTGATAAAGATAGTCAATTAAAAGATCTCGTGTAATTAATTTATTTTATAAATAAATAAAATAAAAATTTTTATTAAAACTAATTTTAAAATCTTCCTGTGCTAGCACAAACACAGAAATCAAATTTTGACTAGCTACAGGAACATAATAACAGTCTTTCAAATCTAATCTAACACTAGACAGTAATCAAAGAGGGTAAGTGCCAATGGCCTCTGCAGCAATCTTTACTCTATTGTCGACCCAAAGGATTATGTCACCTTCCCTCAACCTCCTACTTTCTATCATACCTTGCATTGAGGTACATATATGAGCACTCGAGCCAGAGTCTAATTCTCAACTAGAAGTAGAAGAAACTATAAGATTAGATTCAATTACGAGCATACCTTTGGAAGGTTTATCATCCTTTTTGGTCTTTAGGCTCTCCAGGTATTTAAGACAGTTTCTTCTCCAGTGGCCTTCAGCATGACAGTGGAAATAATTTTTTTTTGCCTCAGCTGCCTTTGGACCATCATTCTTTAGCTTGCTCTCTTTCTTCTGCTTCTTTATGGATTTAACATTTTTTTTTCAGTAGACTTTCTCTTGGAAGAAGAAGCCCGCTCCATAATAAAAATAGTACCTTTTGTACTTTTTAAGATACCCTTCGTAGTGACCAACATATTGACAAGTTCGAAAATAATGCAGTCAACTTTGTTCATATAAAAATTCATAATGAATTGACTATATGAACTAGTAAGGGATTGAAGGATCAAATCTATCTGTAATTCCTTTCGCATATCTAGCTCTAGCTTCCCAAGCTCCTCAATGTCCTTGATCACTATCATACAGTGCTCATGGACAGACTGCCCCTCATGCATCTTCAGATTGAAGAGTCTCTTGGACACTTCGAAGCATGCAGTATGGCTCTGCTCACCATACAACTTTTATAGGTGAATGATCATGGCCCAAGCGGTGGGCATATACTTATGCTGGCTTTACAACTCATTTGACATGGATGCCAGCACATAGTACTTGACTCGACAGTCTTCATCTGTCCACTTCTCAAAAGCAACTCTTTGCTCAGTAGTAGGATGGTTTGGTAGCACTATGGGATCCTGATCGAGAATATGGCTTAATTTTTTTGAGGTCAGGATAATCCTGAGGTTTCTAAGCTAGTCTTTGAAATTATTACCGATTAAATGATTGATTTCAAAGATGCAGGCTAGAGGGTTTGAGATTGACATTGTTTAATTACGAGAGTAAAGATTCAAGTTAGACTTTTATACTTAATGTTTATATTTGCTTCTAAGAATTTTAAGATGTAAATAATGACTTCCACTAATTTATCAGATTCCTCCACTCCCCGAGAAGGAAACGAAAATTCTGACATGACAAAGAATTTCTAGTGGGTGCTGCAGTCCCACCGATGACTACACCTCACCTAACAGTTATTGGTAACATGCACACCGATGCATAGGCAACTCTTTACCCAGATGCTTCTCTAAGTATGTTGCAGTGGCTTGGTCTCTAAGTCATATAGGCTCACCTAACAATTATTGCCCATACTTCTTAGTTAAGCCCGACCCACTATTTACAAGCAGGTGCAAGGCTATCATTGGGTCCCTCACCCAATAGTTACTGGGTCCAACCCCATCTTTATCCTAGAGCAACTCTTTGCTAATAGAGTGGTTGCATATTCCTAATGCAACTGAACCACTGTAACCAATCGAGAACAATCAATGTCGGAAGTACGCCCGCACATCTACAACGGTGAAAGACCTATGGACTTAATATTTATAAAGAGATTTAGATTTAGATCTCATCTCATCAGTTATCATATGACTGATCTAACTGACATGGGCTAAATCAAACTGTTAAGCAACCTAATTCAAGATCTAATCTTCCAAATTGGTCAGGTAAGTGGAGATCAGTGGAGGTCCCCCCATTATCTTTCTTAGACACCAATAAATTGACTAGATCAACTAACTGAACTAATTAAATAACCACATTTTATTAACTTATCTTAGATACCAATAGGTTGATTGATCAAAATTGATCAGCTCAAGTGAATTAGGCTCAAACCAATGAGTCAAATTAGGTCCTTAGATTAATCGATTCTACATATGAGATTCAATCAATTTGATCAACAATAATTGTACGATCATTAAGTTAATTGATCTGACTCTTATCAATACTTGACTCGATTTGATCAATTACTTAATCAAATTTGACCCATATAACTCAAATCAAAAGCTTTAAGTTGCAATCCTATTACATGACCTAATTAATAATTTTTTCATAACCAAAATTCTCATGCACAAACATAAATTTTAGATTCTAAAATCATATTTTTGATCTAAATTTTTTGTATGAAAGTAAATTTTAAAATATAAAAATTATTTTCAGATTTTAACATATAAATATATATCATATATATGCATGTAAAATCAGATCTAAATAAAATTTTAGATCTAAGTATGATATTATATATCTCATATACTAATTATAGATTAGATTAAAAGTAAATTTATAATCTAAATATCTAATCATATATCATATATATGAATCAAAATTTAGATCACATAAAAATTTTAAGTTTTATGCATGCATCTATGTATCATATGAACTAGAAATCTTTCTAGATCAAAATTCAAATCTATGCATGCAATAACATATCAACTATATACTCTAAAATTAAACATAAAATTAAATTTCAAATTAGAAGATTTATCTATACATCTCATGTATTAAGAAAAAATTTGATTTTAAAATCTTTTCAAAAATATGTGTATCAAAATTCCACATATGAAAATCTGTGGCTCTGATACCACTGTTAGAATTCGGAGTTTGGTGCATGCATATATATTTCAAAAATTTTATATTTTAAACACCATAGTGAAGAACAAGATTAAAATACTTTTAACCTAAATTATGCATGCATGAAAATATAAAACCATATGGATCAATTTTATATGCTGAAATTGATATATGCTGAAATTCAGATTATGATAAATTACATACCTATTTCACAATCTTTTTCTTCAAATTTAGATTTGAAAGAGAAGAGATTCTTTCTTAGTCACACAAGTGTTTGACCTCTATGAGTATCCACTCGAGATCAGTCTGGAACAGCCCTCTTTATTTTAAATTTTTTTTCCAAAAATTCAACCTACTGAATCTGAACGAAGCCTAGATCACGATCAATACTTGATCTCTTTCTTTGATCTTCTTGTTGGGTTTCAGTCACACAGTAGAAAGTAATTTTTAAAATTTTTTAAAATACTAAAATCAATAGCTTTATCAAATTAAACTATTGAGTCGAACCCAAAATCCTAGAATCACCTTGCCGAACACGATCAAAGCAAATTCAAGCATGCAAAGAGATAGAATATTATACTTTAACCAAAATAAAAAAGTGGCATATTGGTATTCTCCATAAGTCTCCAAGGTAGAAGTCCTCTAATGGTGATCCACATGAAATTTGGCCAAGGTCCTTCTCAACTAGTGCGCAGCCGCAGCCTTGTCTTCTTAAGAACACTGCCGGCTTCAAACTTGCATCATGATCATACCAAAGCTTAGTTACTTTTGATCTTACCACCAAACGACACCAAGAAGACACTCTTCAGATGTCATATGGCCTAGGATTTAATTTTTAGCTCCAACATATGAAAAAAATAAATCCTAGGGCACTCCAACAACACATGCTGAAAATCTCACCACCCTTGTAGCAACTTTTGTCACTCAAATTCTCCTCTTTTTTTTTTTTCTCAAGTTTTTTTCATATTTTTTCTTATTATTCCTACATCCCTTCTCTCTAGCACATCCAAAAATCTCAGCTAGAAACCATCTAGGGCATCCCCTATAAATGGGGGACTAGGGGACGTTACATGGGATGAAGGGTTGCCAACTTTTGGCGCTCCAACTTCTCACGCACCAAGTAAATTCACCGAGTAAATTTTTAGTGATTCAGATACTTTGAGTAGGACTCTTCCTTCTCTATGTGCCATAAAAATTTTATTATTTTTTTTCATTAAAACATAGGATTTCTGATTTATCTTTTAAGGCAATGCGTTTAATAAAGAGCCTTCTTTAAGAAGGACTCTTTATTTCTTATGCTGATTTGAGGTGGGCTGTAATTATATTTTTGCATGAATTTTGGTGAACATGGAGGAGTCTTTCTCTATTTGAAACTGATCTAAGTTGGATAAGGATCTAATCTAAATTGACCCAATCCCATTAGGTCAAAGCCAACTGGTCTAGATTAGCTCAAATACTGAACCAAACCAATTTGGAAACTTGGGTTAATACAATGTGCTAGCATATCAAATTAACCCATAAAATTTATATTAAATTATAATTAAATTAAACTAAAATTAAATATCAAAGTGTGTGACTCATTGGGTTCCAAATCTAGCAAGTAGTGGATCCAGACTTTCGACGTAACCCTAATCCGATGAGATTAGGTCACCCAAAGAGTCCCAATCAACTTAAACTCTTCCAAATTGATTTTAGAATCAATTTTTTTTAATTTTTGTCAAGCCTACAAGTCAAGATTAATATCTAATAATATATCATGACTATCCAAAAGATTTAAAATTTTAATAAAAAATTATCAAAATATCTTTCAGTGGCAAGTTCTCGTGTAATTCAATCCTTCAGTCAAACAACATCCTAGATGAGCTGTAAGCATGCAAATATGTCAAACCTAATTGCTTATCTTTATGTTTCTCGATCTGAAGGTGATGATTCAATTGATGATACATTAAAAAATTTTTCTAGTTATCACCCTGCTTTGGCCAAAGACTTCCAGAATCACCATCCTATGAAATCACATAGGATGTTCGCTCCCCTTATTAGAAGTGACTGATCTCTTATTGATCACTCACAACCTTCAAGCATACTTCACCATATCCAGACACCCCATACAAGGATCAGAGAACTAAGTTAGGTAGTGAACCAAAATATGAATCCATGTACACAAAGTACCATGGTGACCTTAGGTCAAAGGATCACTTGCACAACTCTCACTAGAGAATTATCAATTGATATGTCAATAAGACTCCATCTGATTATTCTCTCATAGGTCAATTCAGTAAACTCATTCTCTAATGAGAATCCATATCCTTGTATTAGTGTCACTACACAAGTGATTGTGAGATCAACCACCTTCGTTTCTGAGCATACATAGGACATGTCAGTCTTACCAGTATCATTGATCTCCGACTCAATGTACCAACAACTAAAAATATTTTAGATCAGGGCTATCAAAGATTTAGATCTCACTAGTGTGATCTCATCACGATCCTAAAATCATTATAATCTTAAAATTAATAAGATGCAGCATATAATGAATCAAAAATATTAATTTTATTAATAATATTAAAGTCAATTACATGAGTTTAGAAGATAAATTACAATAAACACCCCATCGCATCCCATATGCAATTGGCTTATAGAGCATAATTCTTTCAATCTCCCACTTGCACTAAAGCTAATCACCCCTATACTTGATACCTATATTGTCAAGGTGGCAGTCAAACTGCTACATTGATAAGACCTTAGTGAATGGGTCCGCTATATTACTTTTGGTGTCAACCCGCTCCACGATCACATTGCATCTTTCGACATCTCTCGAATGAGGTAGAACCATCTTAAGATGTGCTTGAATTTATGATAAGACCTTGATTCTTTAGCTTGAGCAACTGCTCCAGTATTATCACAATAAAGAGGCATTGGTTGTTTAATCCTTGAAACCACACCCAACTCTGTGATAAATTTTTTCATCCAGACAGCCTCCTTAGCAGCCTCTCTAGCAGCAATATACTCAGCCTCAGTGATCGAGTCCACAATAGTTTGCTGTTTGAAATTTTTTCAACTTACTACACCACCATATAAGGTGAATACATATCCAAATATCGATTTACTATCATCCGGATCAGATTGAAAAATAGAATCGATATAACCTTCTAGTTTTAAATCAGATCCACCATATATTAGAAAAATATCTTTAGTTCTTCTCAAGTATTTGAGTATGTTTTTCACAGCTTTTCAATGATCCTCTTTGGGATCAGCCTAAAATCTGCTTACAATGCCTAAGGCATAAGCCACATCAGGCCTGGTACATAACCTAGCATACATTATTGATTCTACTACCGAAGCATAAGGAATAGAACTCAGTCTATTTCTCTCTTCAGGTGTCTTTGGAGACATCTTCTTAGAGAGTTGTATGCCATGACCTATGGGCAAGTAACCTCTTTTACTTCCCTCCATGTTGAACCTCTTCAACACAAGGTCAATGTACCTAGACTGGGATAAGCCTAGCATCCTTTTCGATCTATCCCTATAGATCTTTATACCAAGTATATAGGATGCATCACCCAAGTCTTTCATGGAAAACTTTTGTGATAGCCAAGTCTTGACAATTGCAACATCGAGATATCCCAATAAGCAATATGTCATCCACATACAAGATCAAGAAGACAATAGCACTCCCACAACTCTTCTTGTATACACAAGGTTTATCCACATTTTTGATGAAGCCAAACGATTTGACTGTCTCATCAAAATGGATGTTTCAGTCCCTAGATATTTGCTTTAATCCATATATGGATCTATTCAGCTTGCATACCTGATTTGCTCTTCCACTTGAGATAAATCTCTCCAGTTAAGTCATATAGACTTCTTCCTCAAGGTTTTCATTGAGGAAGGTAGTCTAGACATCCATCTGCCAGATCTCATAGTCATGGTATGCTGCAATAACAAGCAATATTCAAATAGACTTGAGCATGGCTACCGAAAAAGTTTCTTCATAATCAACACCTTATTTTTGTCTAAAATCTTTTACCACAAGCCTGGCCTTATAGGTCTCTACCTGGCCATCTACTCCAATCTTCTTTTTGAAGATCCATTTATAGCCTATTGGGGCACACCCTCAAGCACATCAACCAACATCCAAACTTGGTTGGTATACATGGAGTTTATTTCAGATTTCATGGCATTGAGCCACTTGTCAGAGTCACTACTCTTGACAGCTTCCGAATAGATCGTAGGCTCATCATTCTCAATAATGTGGGTTGTATTGTCATTCTCAATAACAAATCCATATCTGAGTGGTACACTACTGTTGCCCAGCTATGCAACCCAAGAGGGGGGGTGAATTAGGTTTTTAAAATTTTAAAGTTAATTTAGAACCACAAGGATTGAGTAATAATATGCAAGTTATGTGTAGTAAGCGATTTAAGCTAAGTATAGAAATGAGATGAAAGAATGCAAAAAAATAAAAAAATTTAGATAGAGAGCAAGCAAGCACACCACAAACAATCAAGATTTATAGTGGTTCAGTGCCAACCTTGCACCTACATCCACTCCTCAAGCTCCTCTTAGAAATTTAAATCTACTAAAATGTATTCAACAAGAATACAATGTCGGTACCTCTGACTCTAGCTATCTCAAGCTAGAACACTTATTTCTCGGGTACAAGCTAACTCAATACAATTCGATTCAAGGTTCAGATCAACCTATCCATGTTTTGAAACCCTTCCAAAACTAAAGATCAAGACAAAAATAGAGTATAAGAGTTAATGACAATGAAATACAAGTTTAGCTCCTTTAATGAGCAAATAAAATCTTAAATACACTTTGCACAATAAGGAAGAAGCTTTTCAAATTTTTCTCAAGGTTGTTGAAGACTTGAATGAGCTCTTGAGAGGTTGGTGAACTTGAAATGAAAGCTTCTTTTGCTTGAAGAGGACTTTTTGTTTAGGGCTGAAATGAATGCTTGAAAATCTTTTAAAATCTTAACATTTTTCCCTCCTTCAAATGCCTTTATATCTCCAATGGATGATAGAGAGAAATCTGGGTAGGATTAGAGCCATTAGAGTGTATTAAATGAGCATTAAATATGGCCAAAATAAGCTAAAAAATAAGCCATTATGGAGATTTTCCATCGCAGGGGACTCATAGGGTCGACCTCTATGGCGTAGAATAGAAAGTAACTATTCTGTATCTTTAGCTTGTACAGTCAATAGAGGTCAACCCCTAGGATCATCTCCTTTGGGTGTGCTAGCCAAAAATAGCATGCCATTTAGCCCCTTTTGATAGGAGTCGACTCATAGGGTCGACCCTTTTCTTTAAACTTGATTTTTTCTCAAAATATATATCCAAAAAATATAAAATTACCTTCAATAGATCATAAATCTTCTATTCTTGCTCTTGAGACTTTCGAATCAGAACTTGATAAAATTATGATTTTGCTCCTGAAATATAATAAATCTTTTTTCAAGTCAAAATCATTAGTAACCCCCTCAAATATTTTGTAATCATCAAAATCAATTTATAGAGCAACAATCTCTCCCTTTTTGATGATGACAAAACACTTAAGCAAAAGCAAAATATAGCATATATAAAGCATTGATTAAGAATTTTAAATTTATGAGGATGCATCACTTAAATATTATAGCCAATTATTTAAATGAAATGCATCATGAGTAGTTTGAAGATTAATTTAAAAATTGCTTATAAGATTATTTTCTTTGACAAATTTTCTTTGATAATTTTGTTTATTGCCCAATTTTATTTCTTTACTCCCCCTTTTTGACAATATCAATTAAGATCTTAAGCGATTTTTAAAGAAAAATGAAAAAGACTCCCCCTCATTATAGCAATCATAAAGAACATTTCAATTTGCTCATATAGAAGATATTGCCATTCATAATATTCCATAGCACATATATGAGGTATTTTTCATATCACATAATTCAATTGGTTCCATTCATAAAAATTAATCCAAATGATATTCATAAAAGTTATAAGCATATATATATATCCAAAATATGACTGAAAAGTTATCAGATACATAAGTGTCACAAAATATAAGAGTCAAGTCAAAATACATAGGCTATACAACCAAAAAATACAACTTTTCATGAGTCAATCAGCCAACAACTACAAAGGCCATAAGCTAGATCCTAGACATAAAAGACTAACTATGCTAGATCTAATAAATATCATAGCTAGAGACATCAGAATCAGAGATATGATGAGGAGTCTCCGGATCAAAGCCACGAACACATCCTCGACCACGTTTGCCTCGGCCATGGGTAGAAGTACCGACACGAACAGAAGGGCGAGAAGGTCCTGGAGCCTGAGAAGCTATGGACTGTGCTAGGAGAGAAAGTCTGATGGTGTCTAATTGTTTCAAAGCTCTCGATATGGACTGCATCAAGGAACCAATCTAAGTAGAGATAGCCTCACTGGAGTCCCTGAACTCTCTCAAAAAATCAAAGCCACTCTGCAAAATGCCTCAAAGCCTAGCTGCCTCTGCAGACAGGTTGGAGACCTTCATAATGTTTTCTTACGACTGGGGATGGGCTAAGAATAATACCTGCCTCTGCAAATCCAAAACTCTGTCCGTCAATCTCAGAATACATCCCTCAAGCTCCTCAATTCATGCAGACTTAGCTGTAAGCATCTGAAAGATAGTAGAGATATGAAGGATCAAGGTCTGGTCTGAAACAGCCTGAGATGTCATCCTCTGAGTAAAATCTGAGGTGGCAAACTACTGAGATAAGATAGAGGCAATCCGCTGGGACATCAACTAAATCTGATCGTCTACAAGTCTGAACTCTGAAGGATCTACTCTGCTCTCTGACTATGGTACAAAAGCATCCCTCCTCACTAATTATGAGGGATCAGTCTCATGATCAGATTCGAATTGAATATCAGGAGATGCTCTGTGATCACGAGGAGGTGAAGACGGTCCCTCCTCCTCTGCTCTCTTCTCAACACCCTTCAACCAACCATCATCGATCTTTGAAAAACCCATGCGATGCAGTGTGTGGTGGTTGATGATGTTAGAATGTGATAATCTGATGACTGCATCTCCCTCAAAACTGACTTCGAACCTCCTAAAGACCAAGATGAGTGCCATACCATGAGGCAAGTGAGCCTTAGACATATTTAGAATCTCCCTCATGGCCTCAATCATCACATGGTACATGATGCATATATCCCTAATAGATAAGAGGTCATGCCTGCCACTTCTAGGGATAAAAAGTTTGGTCACCATGAGATGCAAAAGTCTCATCTCTACTGAAAGTATCCTTGCTTCTAATTTATTTAAATTTTTCATAAATATTCTCCCTAAAATAACACTTAGTCCCTCTTCTTTGATTGGGAGCTCCAAATGAGTATAACCTTCACAAGGCAAGTGCAAAATTTGTCCCAAATGCAATGGATCAAGAACAATGTTAACACCTTTCACCGAAGACTTTACTGTTCCATTGTAGTAACTTAAATTCAAATAGAATTCTCTGACCAAATCAACATAAGTATTTTCATTCAATAGACAGTAAAACTTTCATCCTTGATTTTTAATTTTTGATTCAATTGAGAACCTTTCTTTTTCAAAAAAATTAAAATCTATGTTCTTTCCAAATTTTACTTTTCGATTGGAGAGGGGTACCTTGTTTAGATTGAGTGGGGATTGTGAAGAAGCTGGAGCAGGATCTGGAACTGGGGTTGGAGCAAGAGAGGGCTCGGTTGCCATTCTTTTTCTGCGCACATCCTTCTCTAACCCACGAACAGACTTTCTTCTCTATGATAGCTTCAATTTGGGAGCCATTTTGGATAGGAGAGACTTGCAGACAGCTTAGGAGATCAAATGAGAGGGAGAGTGGAAAGGATTTTAGAGAAAAAATAAAGATTTTGGGGAGATAGACCGTTGGTTTGGAGAAGAGGGTTTGAAGTTAGGGTAAGCTTGATCTGCCCAAATGAAAAAGAAAAAGAAAAGGAATTTAGTTCCTAAAAGGGCGATTTAAAGAGGGAAACCTAGTGGAAAGAGAGATTTTAAGAGATCTTTGTAGTTGAGAGAGTGGAGAGGGAGGGAATTTTTGTTCGGTGGGATGAGGAAGATGAAAGGTAAAGGGTCGGCTCTTTTACAAGCGAAGATTTTCCAATAAAACAGAATGCCTGATGGGTGTTAATGAAAATTACAAGTTTACCCTAGGGTTGACCTTATGGATCGACTCATGGCTAGAAAAATTCAAAAAAATGATGAAAAAATTCCAAAAAAATTTAAAACTTGAGAGAAAGGTATCTATTTAAGAGATTGATCATATGAAAGATTGTTTTGAACTTTTAAGAAAGGAGAGATGAGAATTGAGTCCAAAATTTGGTTCAATAAATTTTTGGCAAAAAGAACTTGGAATCAAAAAGATACTTAAGCTGATGAATCAAAGATTCCTAGTTCTCTCCTAATTTCATAAAATCTATTTTCACTTAAGGCCTTGGTAAAGATGTCAGCCAATTATTTTTCAGTACATACATAATCAAGAATTATATCATGGTTTTGGACATGTTCTCTTATGAAATGATGTCTAATTTCAATATGCTTTGATCTAGAGTGCTGAATTAGATTTTTAGTTAGATTAATAGCACTAGTATTATCATATCTTATGGAAGTTTTATTGAGTTTGATGCCAAAGTCCTCAAGTTGTTGCTTAATCCACAAGATTTGAGCACAGCAACTCTCGACTGTAATGTATTCGACCTCAGCCGTAGACAGTGCCACCGAATTTTGCTTCTTGCTAAACCTAGAGATTAAGTTAACTCCTAAAAATTGATAAGTTCCACTAGTATTTTTTCTATCTAATCTACATCCAATAAAATCAACATCTGAATATCCTATTAAGTTAATTGATGAGTCCTTAGAATATCATAATCCTAGAGTTTGTGTACCTTTTAAATATTTAAAAATTTTTTTAACTGTATTTAAATGTGATTCTTTTGGATTTGATTGAAAGCGAGCACATAGACAAACACTAAACATAATATCTGGTCTACTAGTAGTTAAATATAATAAGAAATCAATCATGCCTCTATAAAGTTTTGGGTCTATATTTTTACCTCCTTCATCCTTGTTGAGCTTACATGATAGGCTCATGGGGGTACCAATTACTTTGGAGCTCTCCATTCTATATCTTTTGAGTAGTTCTCTTGTGTATTTACTTTGGGTGATGGAGATCCCTTCTTTTGTTTGTTTGATTTGAAGTCCGAGAAAGAATATAAGTTCTCCCATCATGCTCTCGAACTCCTCCTGCATGAGCTTAGTAAAATCTTGACAAAGAGTTTCATTAGTAGACCCAAATATAATATCGTCAATGTATATTTGTACAACTAAGATATCATCATGATTTCTTTTAATGAAAAGGGTTGTATCTATATTTTCTCTTGAAAAACTATTATTAAGCAAGAATTTACTTAACCTTTCATACCAAGATCTAGGTGCTTATTTTAAAACATATAATGTTTTATTTAATTTGAAAACATGATTAGGAAAGGCATGATTTTCAAAATCAAGAAATTATTCTACATATATTTTTTCAACAATATAACTATTTAGAAAAGCACTTTTGACATCCATTTGGAATAACTTAAAATTCATAAAGCATGCATATGCAAGTAAAAGTCTATTTGCTTCAATCTAGCAACAGGTGCAAAAGTCTCATCAAAATCAATTTCCTCTTCTTGATTATAACCCTTTGCAACCAATCTTGCTTTATTCCTAATTATATTTTTATGTTCATCTAATTTATTCCTATATACCCATTTTGTGCCAATTACTGGATAATTTTTAGGTCTTGATACTAAAGTCCATACATTATTTCTTTCGAATTGATTAAGCTCCTCTTGCATTGTATTTATCCAATTATAATCTTTTTCAGCTTCATCTATGATTTTAGGTTCAAAATGAGAAACAAATGCAAAATGATTGTATGCATCTCTAAGTGAAGAATGAGTTCTTATTCCATGTGTAGGATCACCAATGATTAATTTTTTGGGATGATTGTGATCATACCTCTATTCTTTGAGTAGATCATTTGTACCTTGAGGTTATTCTTATTGTTCTTCACCTTCATCCTCTTATTTATTTTTAAGTTCTTCTTCATTTTGAATTGTTGAGTCTTTTAGGGTGAGCTCCTTCATCCTTTCTATAAGAGGATCTGCATAATCAATACCTTCACTCTTCCTTGAAGGAAGATCATTAGTCTCATCAAAAACAACATGTATTGACTCTTCTACTACTAAAGTTTTTTTGTTAAAAATTCTAAAAGCTTTGCTAGAAGAGGAGTAATCAAGAAAAATAGCTTCATCAAATTTTACATCAAAATTTTCTAATTTCTCTTTACCATTGTTCAAAACAAAACATCGACAATCAAAAACATGAAAAAAATACAATGTTTGGTTTTCTTCCTTTCCAAAGCTCATAGAGTATTTTTTTTAGAATTGGTCTAATTAAAGTATAGTTTAAAATGTAACATGCCATGTTAATTGCTTCTGTCCAAAAGTATCTTGGGAGGTTGCTTTCACATAGTATGGTACGGGCCATTTCTTCAAGAATTTTATTTTTTTTTTCTACTACCCCATTTTGTTGGGGTGTCCTAAGTGCTGAAAAGTTATGGTCAATTTTTTTTCATCATAAAACTTTTCAAAATATTGATTTTCAAATTTGATTCCATGATCACTTCGAATATTTTGAATTGAAAAAACTTTTTCTTTAGTAACTTTTCGATAAAATTTTGAGAATACATGAAAAGTTTTATCCTTATGTGCCAAAAAGAAAATCCATATAAAACGAGAGAAATCATCAGTAATTACAAAGCCATATCATTTTTTACCTAAACTAGTAGTTCTAGTGGGTCCAAATAAATCCATGTACAATAATTCTAATGGCCTAGAAGTTGAAATAATATTTTTAAATTTAAATGAGATTTTTGTTTGTTTACCTAGTTGGCATGCATCATAAATTCTATCCTTTTCAAAATTTAATTTAGGTAAACCAATAACCAATTCTTTTTTAATAAGTTTTGAAAGTGAATGCATGCTAATATGTGCAAGCCTACGGTGCCAAAGCCAACTAGTCTCATTAATTTTGATATTCAAGGCTACTAGGCAATGCATCTTTATCTTGAAAAGATCATTCAAATCTACTATATAAATATTACCATATCTATGCCCAACAAATTTAATGCCTTCATCATTGGGACTAGTTACTATGCATAATGAAGATTCAAAAATAACTTTATATCCTTTGTCACAGAATTGACTAATGCTTAATAGATTATGTTTCAAACCATCTACTAATAAAATATTTTCAATATACTTAAAGGGAGTGATACCAATGTTACCTATATCGATGATCTTTCCTTTGCTATTGTCTCCAAAGGTGACCATCCCTCCATCTTTTGCATCAATTATGATGAATTGGATTCATCATCGATCATGTCTCTTGAGCACCCGCTATCAAGATACCATTTTTGATTTATTTCTTGGGATGCAAGACATACCTACATACAAAAATCAAATTTTCACTTTAGGTACCCAAGTTTTCTTAGGTCCTCTTTGGTTAGTCACAATAGTTCTTTTTAGAACCCATATTTTCTTCACATTAGAATTTTTTGATTTGCTAGAGAAATATGTATAGGATTTGTGTCCTACTTTACCATATTTAAAGCAAGTAATATTTAAAAACTTGTTGCTTGATGAGTTCACAAAGATATTTTTCAAAAATTTTTATTTTTTTAAAGAGTTATATCCAAGATCGATTTTATTATAAATGACCTTTTGATTATCAAGTATCATTTGAAGTTTATTTGAACTTAGAGTAAACTTTTCTATCATAGGTTTTAACTTAGCAATTTTATTTTTCAAGTTTAGATTTTTTTGTGTCAAGATCAATTTTTCATTTGAAATAATCTCATTTTCTTTTAGTAAGGATTGATTCTTTGATTTTAATTCTTTATTTTTTATCCCTAACTTCTTTAGATCATCAACTAGATCATAAAATACTTCTTGAAGTTCTTCAAAAGTAAAGTCATTAGAAATTTCAGTATTTATCTCATTTTCATGTGCCATAAGGCACAAGTTGGCTTGTTCACGTGAATCTTTTTTTTCGGAGCTGGACTCATCACTATCACTCCATGTAGCCACCATAGCCTTTTTTTTAAACTTCTTGGGGCCCTTCTTAAGTTATGGACATTCAGATCTAAAGTGCCCCGGCTTCTTATATTCATAACAAATAAGGGGTTGCTCATTATTCTTCTCCTTGCTATGCTCCCCTTTTATAGGTGACCTCTTCCTCATCCCTTATTTTTTTTTTTTAAAAATCTTTTAAACTTTCTAGTGATGAGGGCTAATTCTTCATCTTGCTCTTTATTTTTTTATTTCATCAGATTCCTTATCGAGTTGAGTAGTGGATTTGAGGACGATTATCCTCTTCTTCTTGACATCTTCTTCTTGATGTTGTTTCATGCTTAGCTCGTGTATCATTGGCGATCCCAGAAGCTTCTTCAAGGATAAGATATTTAGATCTTTGGCTTCTTAGATTGCGATCACTTTGGCCTCCCAAGTCTTTAGTAAAGACCTAAGAATCTTTCTCACAAGATCGCTGTTAGAATAAGACTTATCAAAACTTTTTAGACTATTAATAATATCCATAAAATGAGTAAAGATTTCAGTTATTGATTCATTATACTCCATTTTAAAGAGTTCATATTTGTGCACATGCATGTTAATTTTTGATTTCTTAACTTGATTAGTACCTTCATGTGTTACTTCTAATCTATCCTATATTTTCTTAGCCAACATGCATGTTGAAATGAGATTAAACTCATTAGAATCTAAAGCATAATATAAAACATTCATGGCTTTAGCATTGAGTTGAGCCATTTTCTTATCAATCTCATCCCATTCTCTTTCGGATTTGGTTGATTCTACACCATCAATTATCTTAGTGGGTGTGTGTGGTCCATTAACTATGATACTCCACACATCATAGTCAAGTGCTTGGATAAAAATTTTCATCCAAGCTTTTCAATAGGTATAGTTTGACCCATTGAAAAGTGGAGGTTGGTTTGTGGACTGCCCTCGGCTAGTGAAGCATCAACTTAAGTTGCCATAGATCTTTAGCTCTTTGATGGTTAAATCAAAGTAGGACTAAAGCATCGAGCTCTGATACCACTTGTTGCCCAGCTATGCAACCCAAGAGGGAGGGGTGAATTGGGTTTTTAAAATTTTAAAGTTAATTTAGAACCACAAAGATTGAGTAATAATAAGCAAGTTATGTGTAGTAAGTGATTTAAGCTAAGTGTAGAAATGAGATGCAAGAAAATAAAGAAATTTAGATAGAGAGCAAATAAGCACACCATAAATGATCAAGATTTATAGTGGTTCGGTACCAATCTTGCACCTACATCCACTCTCCAAGCTCCTCTTGAGAATTTAAATCCACTAAAACGTATTCAATAAGAATACAACATCGGTACCTCTGACTCTAGCTATCTCAAGCTAAAATACTTATTTTTTAGGTACAAGCCAACCCAATACAATCTGATTCAAGGTTCGGATCAATCTATCCAAGTTTTGGAACCCTTTTAAAACTAAAGATCAAGACAAAAATAGATTATAAGAGTTAATGACAATGAAATATAAGTTTAGCTCCTTTAATGAGCAAATAAAATCTTAAATACACTTTACACAATAAGAAAGAAACTTTTATGATTTTTCTCAAGGTTGTTGAAGTCTTGAATGAGCTCTTGAGGGGTTGGTGAACTTGTAATGTAAGCTTCTTTTGCTTGAAGAGGGCTTTTTGCTTAAGGCTGAAATGAATGCTTGAACACCTTTTAAAACCTTAACCTTTTTTCCTCCTTCAAGTGCCTTTATATCTTCAATGGATGCTAGAGAGAAATTTGGATAGGATTAGAGCTGTTGGAGTGCATTAAATGAGCATTAAATACGGCCAAAATGAGTTAAAAAATTAGCCGTTATGGAGATTTTTCATTGTAGGGGTCGACTCATAGGGTCGACCTCTATGTAGGGATCGACTCATAGGGTCAACCTCTGTGGCACAGAATAGAAAATGACTATTCTGTATCTTTGGCTTACACAGTCAATAGAGATCGACCCCTAAGGTCATCTCCTTTGGATATGCCAGCCAAAAATAGCGTGCCATTCAGTCCCTTTTGATAGGAGTTGACTCATAGGGTCGATCCTTTTCTTTAAACTTGATTTTCTCTCAAAATATATATCCAAAAAAAATAAAATTACCTCCAATAGATCACAAATTTTCTATTCTTGCTCTTGAGACTTTCGAATCAGAACTTGATAAAATTATGATTTTGCCCTTGAGATACAATAAATCTTTTTTCAAGCCAAAATCATTAGTAACCCCCTCAAATATTTTGTAATCATCAAAATCAATTCATGGAGTAACAACTACGCACTCTACTCGACCTTCGGAGAGGAGGTGTGTGTAATGGCTGTGCCTCAATAATGGACACATCTGATTGAGAACCATCTAGTGAATCTTGGATTGATTGTAGATTTTGAACTTCCTTAAGTTCAACAGACCTCCCACTGCCTCCTTCTTGGATAAACTCTTTCTCCAAGAAAATGGCATGCCTACCAATAAACACCCTTTGTTGAGTAGGGTTATAGAAGTAGTATCCTATACTCTCTTTGGGATAACCTATAAATCTGTATTTTTCTAATCTAGCATCCAGCTTATGTCCATCATTTTAGATGTGTGCCCTAGATGTCAGATCGGCTGACACATTCCTGTACAGATCTAAGGGCAAATTTATAATTTTGACTATAAATGAATAAAAGGGTTATTCTTCTATCACATTATGTACATTGTGTCTGTGATACATCCTTTGAGTTAGTAGGAATGTCAATTCATATTTTTAAAAGTTAAAAATTTAAAGCATGAATTTACATAACTAACTCATAAACAGCTCCTGACCATAGGATCATCACGAGGATGGTGATCGATCCGGAAGGTTGGTGTACGATCGCTTCCTTAGGATAGATGTATCTTGAGTCTACAGTATGGAGATACCAGAACGAGAGTACAGGTATTCATTGAGAATGAGAGTACTGAGCATGACCATCTCGAGCAATCATAAGGAAGTCTACCTTCTCATCGATGACTAGCTCAATGCTGCAGTTGTGTGTCTGGTTCTTTGATCTGAGGTACATCGATAGTTCACCTTGAGTGTGCTATAGTTTGACTACACCATAACTCGATCTCCTAGCCATTCGAAATCTTGAGGTGTATGTTGGCTGTAGCATATTCATTGTAGGAACTAGGTCGCACCAAGATGGGATCTATCAACCTCAGTAGATGAGAGGAGTAGTCCTATGATGATTGAAAGATCGAGTCCTTAAGCCCATGGCCATAGCAGAGTGAAATAATAAAAAAAGAGTTTTTCACTAGGATTTCACATTGGACTCGTATCGATCGATTGATTCATATGACTGATGTTGGGTTTGACGAGTTCACCTTAACCCTAATTTAGTCGGGACTCATGATAGAAGAACTCAATCACATAAGTAGCTGCATCGAGAGGTTCATCTTCAGTTCTGATGGATTGCCACCGCATACTGCTAGGTGCCACTGGTAGATTTTATGAGCAATTAGAATGATATTGATGATCGATCATTCTAATTGTCTGAATCGAAAGAGTTCTGATCCATCGAAAAGAGTTTCGATGATGTCAATGATAAGATCACGACATGTCTCATTACCATATGAAATTAAACCTAACTGGGTCACACAAATAAGGGTTAGGGTTTGGATATCATCAATTAGGCTAACCCAATTGATTTGGATAAGATTCAATTAGGTTCAAGGAAATCATGCTAGCACACGATTGAGCCTAACTTTCTCCTCGTGTAATCTTTTCTGTCTCTACTGAGCCAAATATGATTTGACTCATTCAGAGAACCTTGAAAAAGTTTCTCTTAGTCTAAATAAAGCTTGTCCAGCTCAGAAAAGGCTTGTGTTAATTCATGAGATGAATTTAAGACAATACCTGCTAATTCCTAGCACCTGCCAATTTCATTTTAAGACATCTGTCAAAAGTTGGCATATGGGTCTTAAACTGAAGAGGGCTCATTGGAGGATTTTTGTGGAGTGTCCACAAGCCAAGCCACATCAAATTGGGTTCCATAATCAGATTATAGTGTGAGCCCAATTGGATTAAAGTGGGCGCCCCAAGTGGATAAGGATTGGAGAGTCTTGATCAATTTAAACTCTTGGGCGCCACCTCTATTTGTGCTTATCCAATGTTGGCACCATCTTTTGGAGATAAGGTGGGGTTCTTATCTGATATGATTAGATGACATCACTCCATCAACCAAAATTTTTTCAAAATTTATTGGAGTTTTTTGATTGGTTGAATGATGTGGCACTGCGCATAATACAGGGTCTATATAAACCCTACTGCTCCTAGGATTTCGAGGTAGAAGTTGTTCTATGCACAAAACCCAATAGCTGCTGCCCCCTCCCCTTTTGTCTATATCCTCCCTACTCTCCTTCCTCCCCTCTTCACATCCAAAGAGTTGGACATCCATCTGGCAAAGATCCAAGGCATTGTGACGCCTGGAACAGAAGGCTGTAGGACTTCTTCGACAGGCTGCTGCTCCAACTTCAGGAAGACTTTTGAAGATCTTCCTAATCAGATTTAGATCTGATTTTTAGATCATATATTCATGAGAAGAAGACATTCTAGGTCCTACCTGAGTGGATACTAGTAGAGGTCAGGCACTTGCATGGCTACATCAGAACCTCGGGCTGTGCAGAGATCATCTACAGGGTAATCAGATTACCCTTGAGGTATTACTTATTTCCTCATCCCTTTTAGATTTATTTTAGACTTAATATTAGATATAAAGATTAGATATAGAGATTTAGATCTAAAATATATGTAGGATAAATTTTTTTTTTTAAATTATTCTATCCCAGATTTGATGAAATCTGGAAGATCCTACGAGGAAAAGTGATTTTCCTTCTTCAACTGGTATCAGAGCTAGGTTGTTGGCTCTATTTCAGATCTAATTTAGATCTGATTTTTTATTTATTTATCTGATATTAAAAGATTTTAAATATTACATCAGATGTGATGAGATCTAAAATTAAAATATTTAAAATTAAATCTAAGAAGATCTAACATGCATGAGATGCATGACTAGACTTGGATTAGTTGAATCCATGAATAGTCTTAAGTTTATGTTTTAATGTGATTAAAATATGAATTAGATCAAATTTATTCTCTATTTTTCTAATATTATAAATATTATAATCAGATCAAAAATAAAAAATAAAATTTTAATTATTTCATAAAATTGATCTGTTGCATGCCTAGACTAGTTGTAGAATTGTTCTAGTAACTTGTCTAGAATAGTTTTTATTTTGAATAGTTCAATTTAAATTCTATTTTTTAGATATTACATGTGTTGTATCAGATCTGAAAGCATATTAGTTAGATCAATTTTTGATACATGAGATGTATGCAAAGCATGTATTAGTTAGATCTTAAATTGTATATGAGATATGTAAATTTAGATCTAACTAGTTTTGTAGTTAAATTTATATTTCTAATTAAGGTGTTCCTCATGGTCGTCCGATCATAAGAATTGTTGGGTATAAAATACCCTCAGCCAAAGTTCTCAGCAAGAAGCCAACTCCGCCCGGACTCCTACGGGAGCCGGGCTCCATCACCGACATCGACTACAGGACAACTCCGCCCGGACTCCAACGGGAGCCGGGCTCCATCGCCGACATCGACTACAGGACAACTCCGCCCGGACTCCTACGGGAGCTGGGCTCCGTCGCCGACATCGACTACAGGACAACTCCGCCCGGACTCTCACGGGAGCCGGGCTCCGTCGCCAACTTCAACTGCCGGTAAGATCAGTCCGGACTCCTACGGGAGCCGGACTTCGCACCTGACTTTAATTGCAGGGGACTCCGCCCGGACTCCTACGGGAGCCGGGCTCCGCTCGCGACTTCAACCTCAAGGGGGACTCCGCCCGGACTCTCACGGGAGCCGGGCTCCGTCGCCAACTTCGACTGCCGGTAAGATCAGTCTGGACTCCTACGGGAGCCGGACTTCGCACCTGACTTTAATTACAGGGGACTCCGCCCGGACTCCTACGGGAGCCGGGCTCCGCTCGCGACTTCAACCTCAAGGGGGACTCCGCCCGGACTCTCACGGGAGCAGGGCTCCATCGCCAACTTCGACTGCCGGTAAGATCAGTCCGGACTCCTACGGGAGCCGGACTTCGCACCTGACTTTAATTGCAGGGGACTCCGCCCGGGCTCCTACGGGAGCCGGGCTCCGCTCGCGACTTCAACCTCAAGGGGGACTCCGCCCGGACTCTCACGGGAGCCAGGCTCCGTCGCCAACTTCGACTGCCGGTAAGATCAGTCCGGACTCCTACGGGAGCCGGACTTTGCACCTGACTTTAATTGCAGGGGACTCCGCCCGGACTCCTACGGGAGCCGGGCTCCGCTCGCGACTTCAACCTCAAGGGGGACTCCGCCTAGACTCTCACGGGAGCCGGGCTCCGTCGCCAACTTCAACTGCCGGTAAGATCAGTCCGGACTCCTGCGGGAGCCAGACTTCGCACCTGACTTTAATTGCAGGGGACTCCGCCCGGACTCCTACGGGAGCCGGGCTCCGCTCGCGACTTCAACCTTAATGGGGACTCCACCCAGACTCTCACGGGAGCCGGGCTCCGTCGCCAACTTCGACTGCCGGTAAGATCAGTCCGGACTCCTACGGGAGCCGGACTTCGCACCTGACTTTAATTGCAGGAGACTCCGCCCGGACTCCTACGAGAGCCGGGCTCCGCCCGCGACTACAGCACCAAGAGGACTCCGCCCGGACTCCCACGGGAGTCGGACTCCGCACACGACTCCAACCTCAAGGGGAACTCCGCCCGGACCCCCATGGGAACCGGGCTCCATCATCAGCTCCGACCGCTGCCGAACTCTAATCGACGGATCTGCACTCCCAAGCAGGCCACGATAACAGTCACAGCACTGCTCCACTTTTTATGATGGATCCCGCACAGCTCCATCACTCCCTGACAGGCCGCAGTAACGGTCATAGTACTGCTCCACTTCCTATGACGGATCCCGCGCAGCTCCACTACTCCCTGGCAGGCCATAATAACGGCCACGATCCTGCTCCACTTCCTGTGATGGATGCAGTGCGATTCTCCCATTCGCTGATAAGTCACGATAACAGATGCCGCTCCACTCCCTGCAGCAGACTCCATGTGGCGCGCTGCAGTGAGGGCCACGAGTCTACTCCACTACTCCTCGTAGCAAATTCCTCCTGACGGTGGGCAGCCCACTACGAGATGGTTATGAACGTCACTATCAGTCTATTGAGCCCACTGCCTATATAAAGGGGACCTCAGATACGTTATTCTATAAGCTCTCACTTTTCATCTCAAAACTCTGCTAAATTCTCCGTTCGAGCACTCCATTCTTGTTGAGGCAGAGAACTGACTTGAGCGTCGGAGGGTCTTGCCGGAGCAACCCCACCTCCGGTTTAGACTTTCTTTGCAGGTCCCGACGGCGACCGTGACTCCCTCGACTCCAGCTTCTCCAGTGCAAGCGGGCTTTTGCACCAACAGGATTGGCGCTAGAGGATGGGCAGTGTGTCTTCGCAGTACCCTTGTTCTTAAAGGAGCGCTCAACGGAGCCGCCTCCGATCATCTCCTCTGGCACCCACTCCCTGTCTCCCCCTCGGGATCCTTACTCGATGCCTCCCCGCAAGGCATCCACGCGACGGTCCACGGCCTCCATGGTCAGATCTCAGGCTCCGGCCTCCCCTCCTGTTTCTCAACCTCCTCCTCCTCCTCCTCCGACGGTGATGGTCGGTGCGGAGCAGTTTGACCTGCTGGTGCAGCAGGTCAAAGGCCTCACAGAAGCTTTGCAGGCTATGCAGCAGCAGCAGCCACAGGCATCAGCACGCCTGGAAAGGGTGTCCCCGAAACACTAGGATCTTGCGACAGGGCGCGCCACCTGGGCCAGCCACCCCGTCCTTCCTGAGAAAGCGAACCCGAGGGTGGAGAGCCCTCAATCGGACCATGACTCCACCCCTGGAAGATCCTTACCCCCATTCTGCCAGAGGACCCTTGAGACTCGAAGCCGGGAGGACTTCCTGGATCGGAGGCTCCAGGAGATGAACCGGCGGATCGAAGAACTCCACCATGCACCCCCCGCTTATGGTGAGGATATTTGTACTGACCCTCCCTTCTCTCAAATGATCATGCAGGAACCGATCCCGCCAAACTTCAAGCTTCCCCAGTTCGAGAGCTACGACGGGACTTCGGACCCGGTTGATCATCTGGAGGCCTTCCGGACGATGATGCTGCTTCACGGTGCTCCTGATGCCATCCTATGCCGGGCCTTCCCGTCCACCTTGAAGGGAGCGGTGAGGAACTGGTACTCGGCTTTGAAATCGGGTACCATCTTTTCCTTCGATCAAATGAACCACCAATTTGTGGCCCATTTCGTCAGCAGCCGGCGCCCCCGGAAGGGTTCGGAGTCCCTCATCAACATCAAGCAGAGGGAAGGGGAGTCCATTCAGGCCTACATCAACCATTTCAACGTCGCGGCGCTGGAGGTCCGGAACTTGGACCAATCAGTCACGATGGCCGGCCCTGAGGGTGGCCTTCAGAAGAACGACCTTTTGTTCTCCCTGGAGAAGAAGTACCCCAGAGATTTTGCTGATCTGCTAGCTCGGGCCGAAGGATACGCCCGAGTGAAAGAAGCCTTCAAAATGAAGGATGAAGAGACAGCGAGGGAACGGCAAGCGGGAAACTCGAGTAAGCCCGCAATTGAAAAAAGGCCAAGGGAAGCCCGACCGCGTTCTCGATCCCCTCCTAGGCACAGGCGCGCCCATACTCCACCTCGGGTGCGCAGGCAAAGAAGTCCGAATCACAGGGTTCGGCGGGGTTCCCCACTAGGGAGATTCTGTAACTACGCCCCCCTCAACGCCTCGAAGGCTCAGGTACTGATGGAGGTCAGGGAGCAGCTCCCTAGACCGGAGAAGATGCGCACACACCCCGGGAAGCGCAACCCCAACAAGTTCTGCCTTTACCACCGCGACCACGACCATGACACAGAGGAATGCATCCAACTCCGGGACGGGATCGAGGAGCTCATTCGGCGAGGTCGACTCGACAAGTTCATCCGACGCAGGCCTGAGGGTAGAGGAGATCGACCAAGGGCCCTTCTGCAGCCTGAACCACCAAGAAGGGAGGAGCAACCCAGGGACCGACCTCCCATCGGGACCATCGACTCCATCACCGGAGGGCCTCAAGGAGGAGCAGGCCTCCCGCAACCATGGAACTCAGAAAATCTGTAAATGTATCACTTACGATTTCACCTTGAATCTAAATTTCTTTCTACTTAACGATTTGTCATGACTGGATATGACTCCTCCAAACGCCTGATACAAAGGTATGTTAGGAACCGGGGGAGAACCCTATCCTATCTCGAAATCGGATGGGGGGAGAGGACTTACAGCACCCTAATGTGCCCCCACAGCCATGTCGGGAACAGGAGGAGAACCTCATCCTGACATGAGCAAAGTCGAAAGCCCGATTCTTTTAGACCGGATGGGGGGAGAGGCCTTACAGCATCCTAATGTGCCCCCACAGCCATGTCAGGAACAGGAGGAGAACCTCGTCTTGACATGAGCAAAGTCAAAGGCCCGATTCTTTTAGACCGGATGGGGGGAGAGGCCTTACAGCGTCCTAATGCGCCCCCACAGCCATGTCAGGAACAGGAGGAGAACCTCATCCTGACATGAGCAAAGTCAAAGGCCCGATTCTTTTAGATCGAATGGGGGGAGAGGCCTTACAGCGCCCTAATGTGCCCCCACAGCCATGTCAGGAACAGGAGGAGAACCTCATCCTGACATGAGCAAAGTCGAAGGCCCGATTCTTTTAGACCGGATGGGGGGAGAGGCCTTACAGCGCCCTAACGCGCCCCCACAGCCAAGTCGGGAACGGGAGGAGAACCTCGCCCTGGCTTGAGCAAAGTAGAAGGCCCGGACTCCTATGGGAGCCGGGCTCTGTCCACGACGCCAAAGAAGACTCCACCCGAACTCCTACGGGAGCCGGGCTCCGTCCACGATGCCAAGGAAGACTCTACTCGGACTCCTACGGGAGCCGGACTCCATCCACGATGCCCAGGAAGACTCCACCTGGACTCCTACAGGAGCCGGACTCCATCCACGATGCCAAGGAAGACTCCACCCGGACTCCTACAGGAGTCGAGCTCCATCCACGATGCCCAGGAAGACTCCACCGGGACTCCTATGGGAGCCGGACTCCATCCACGATGCCAAGGAAGACTCCACCCGAACTCCTACGGGAGCCGGGCTCCATCCACGACGCCCAGAAAGACTCCACCCAGACTCCTACGGGAGTCGGGCTCCATCCACGATGCCAAGGAAGACTCCACCCGGACTCCTATGGGAGCCGGGCTCTATCCACGATGCCCAGGAAAACTCCACCCGGACTCCTACGGGAGCAGGGCTCCATCCACGACTTCTGCAGCAAGGAAGACTCCGCCCGCCCTGGCAATAACCCTTACATGCCCTCACGGGAACGGGAGGAAAACCTCGCCCTGACGATAACGAAACCCGGCAGCCCAACAAGATCGGATGAAGGGAAAAAGCCCCCTAGCGACACCTCCACGCTCCTATGCAACCCCGCAAAAGCGAAGGAAGGGTCCTCACTCAGAAAAGAGGAGAAAAATTAAAAAGGAAGGGTGATGAACCATGGTGGAAACAGATGAAGGACGAACCGCCCCAAAGACCTAAAGGACTTCATCCCAACAGAGACGGGGAGTTCCTACCAAACACCCCCGACTTTTAAGAAGACTCCCAACACAGGTCAGGAAGACAGCGACATCCCCGAAGTAATGCGGAGTTCGGACCGTCAAGCTCGGGCTCGCGGCCATGTATGACGAGGAAGGCGAGCTAACGCATCGACGACTGGGCGCCTCTCCAACGATGTCTACATTGGACAAATCGAATGATAAAAAAAGTTCGACGGATGACAATTTAACACAACGAGCAGACGAGGTAACACAAAACACCCTTTTCATTCTATTTCCGTAATACATGCTACAAAGCCCGGAAGGCCAAGGAAAGAAAAGCAAAATGACAAAAAGAGAAGTAAATACATGAAAAGACAGAAGGACGAAAAGAGCTCTAAGGAGGCTCTGCTTTTTCCGACCTAGAGTTGTCTGCTCCACCTCTCAACCAGGACTGCCTTAGATTCTTAATTTCTTCTTCTAGCTCTTCCCTTTTCTGCAGTGCGTCCTGGAGCGCCCGACGAAGTCGCTGGCTCTCGGTCTCCGCCTCTCGACGCCTCTTCCTCAAGACCTCGGATTTCGCCTCCGCATCCACGACGGCCCGCTGCTCGTATGCCAGTTGAATCTTCAGTTGTTGCAGCTCGACTGTCTTTTCCCCGAGGGCGACTGAAATCCCTTCAATGGTTCCTCTTAAGGATTGGAGCTCATCAGAATCCCGAGCGGAAGTAAGCTGAGCCCTGCTGGCCAGCTGCCTCTGGAGACGGGCGATTTCGTCAGTCGCCGCCCTGAGTCTCCCTTTATATTCCTCCACCTGCCTGCGCCAGCTAGCCCGATGCACGTCGTGGCTCACCTCGGCGTCCTGAAGCTGCTGCTGGAGGTCAGAGACCTTCTTCGACCATGCCTAGTCACCGTCGACCCGGGCCAAGGGTCGGGACGAACCTCCTTCCAGCTGGCCGATCTTCCCCTTCGCGGCTGACAGTTCCACCTTGAGGGCGCTAATCCTGGCGGCCTGAGCCCAAATTCGGTCGCTGGCACTCTTCTTGCATTCATCAAGCTCCTTCGTGAAAGCCGCTTTCCTCCGGCTATACTCCATGATCCCCTTCATGTGGAGATTCTGAAAGTGGGTGGCCTCCACGATGGCTTCAGAATGACCTTCTCTCAATCTGCGAAGCTCACCTTCCATCTTCTTCGACTTCTTTGTCAAGTGAAGAACTTCCTTCTTCAGCCACTGGATCGTCGACTTCAGTGGGATCCCCAGGGGCAGGGGAAGTGCTTCTGCAGGATACTGCCATCGGAAGGCAAAAGCGTCAAAGCACGATTCATCGTAGGAAGAAAAGCAGGGAAAAGAAGGGGAGGGAGGAGAAGCCATCCGCGACAAGAAATTTCAACTTTATTGATTGGATGATTTTTTGAAGACAAAAAAAAAAGAAAGAAAAAGAAAATTTGCGATGAAATAAAAATACAAGGCCGGAGGTCTCAGACCTCGGGGGCGGGGGTTGGAGAATTCGGCATCCTTGGCGAGGGGACTGCAATTGTGATGGTGGCTGGCGAGGGACCGGCCTCGTCTTCGGACTCCTCGCCTAGGAAGCTGAGGTCGAGCTCCAAAAATTTTTTGGCCACCTTCTCTTGGCAGAGCTCAAACCCCTTGATGAACGCCTCCTGGCCAAATTGGACGTTCAGGTTCCTCATCTCCATGGAAGTCTTGAATTCCTCTACTGCAAGGACTCTGGCCTCCGAGACCAAGACCGAAATCTGCTCAGCCAAGCTGGCGACCTCGGCCTCTGCCCTTCTCGCCGACTCCTCCAAGGTCTGCCTCTCCTCCTCCCGGGCTTGTCTCTCTCTTTCCAGGGCCTCTTGGAGGGCAGCTACTTCGGCCGTCTTCGCTTGGAGGCGAGCAACCTCGGCCTGGTAGTGCTCCTCCACCTGGAGGATGTCCCTCCTCGCATGGTTCACCACCTCGATATTGGCGAGGAGCTGGTGCCCAATCTGCAAGGGCAGCTAGGGAATCAGAACAAAGGCTGAGTAACCAGGTAAATAAAGATTTGCTTACCTCAAGGAAGGACCCCAAAGAGTCCCAGGCTCGCTGCTCAGGATCGACGCGGTCGATCCTCTTGATGACGTCGGGCAGAATGCAGCCGTCGATCAACCGCCTGATCAAATCCCTGTCGTTGAAGGGATTCTCCGGTCTCTCTTCGAAGTAGAGGGACTCATCGGCAGCAGTTCGGCGGCTACTCACCCTGCGGGCCACCGATTTCCTCCTCTTCCCCCTCTCGGCCACGGGCACCTCCGTGGAGCGGACCCCCGAAACAGGGGCCCCAGCCGGTAGACTCCTCGAGGAGGCCCGGGGAGCCATTGCCTCGGCATCCGAGGAAATGTTAATCGCTGGGGCCGCTTGGGCAGGTGCGACCAAGCTCGACTCCTCCGCCCTGGCCCTCTTCACCGATCCGGAGGTTGCGACGCCCTTTCTTTTGTGAGCCCTGAGGCCCCTAGCAAGCATCCGCGCTGCTTCGGCGTCCATCCCTTAAAAAAAAAAAAAAGAGAAAAGAGAAATAAGAAAAAGAAGCGAACCAATCAATCAAGAGTCAAAAAAAAAAAAAAAAGAAAAAAGAAGAAAAAAAGAAAGAAAGGAAGAAAGAAACAGAGGGAAAAAAGAGAGAGAAGGAAGAAGAGATAAAAAGGGAAAGAAAAAGAAGAAAGGCATGAAAAGAGAAGATAAAGGAAAAGATGAATACTCACAGGATCCTGGGGGCTCAGGCCGATGTTGAAAAGAAATTGCTCCCTCAGAAGATTGGGAAGGGAAGGAGCGAAATAGGCAAGAAGCTTCCGGGCAGCCTAGAGGTCATCCTCCCCCAGACTAGGGGCCCGGCGAACAGAATCCCTCAGAGAGCCCCAGGGGGGCTGACCCAGCCTCAGGGTCGGGCAGTGGACGAAGAGGTATTTTCCCTTCCAATTGTGGATTGAAGAAGGGGCACCTTTCAGCAACCCCTTCTTACTGAACTGGGGGGAGAAGTACCACCAGTCCTTCATCGAAGGATGGCGCTTGAAAGTATAGAAGTGCCTGAACAGGGAGAGGGATGGTTGGACCTCGACTACGTGGCAAAGGGAGAGAAATCCTATCAAAAATCTAAAAGAATTTGGGGCCACAGAAGCCAGGGAGATGTCTAAGAAGCGGAAGAGGGCAACAACAAAAGAAGGAAGCGGAAGCCGGAGTCCGGCACGGAACGCTTCCTGATACAGACAAAAATGACCGGATGGGGGAGTGCTGGCTCGGTCAGAAGGGCCAGGCAGCTCCAGGTCGTACTCCGGAGGAACTCCGTACTAAACCCTTATCAGAAGGAGTTCCTCCGGAGTCAAGAAACATGGAATGGCGCCCGGTGCAAAAATCGGATGGAGCCCAGCCCCAGACGCAGGTTCGTCTACAGAGCGAGGGACCTGGGGGTTTGAAGTGGAGGAGCTCTCGAAACTGCAGGGAGCAGAGGAGCCGGATGACATTTCAGGTAGGTTTGAAGGAGAGCTCTAAAGATCCCTAAGAAGACGGACCAGATGAGGGGCGAGAGGTCACAGGAAACTAACTCGGAGGAATACAAAAAATAATGACAAAAAAGAAGTCCCTAAGTGGTGGGGAGAAGGTTGAAGGTGCCGGAACTAACCTAGACCGCTCTGAGGGACCAGAGGGACGAAGACAGGGATGATTTGGAGGGCGCCTACGGCTCGAGAAGATATCAACTGAATCAGGGCTCTCGAAGAGAAGGCAAACACTGTTAAAATTCTGAAGCAGGGTAAGGGCCCGAAAAGCGGGAGCGCGGGTTTAAATAGACCCTAGGATCCGACGCTATGATGATCGCGAATCCCCCCAGGCCAGCCCGCACTCGATACGTGCCCCACTCACCATGGCAGGCGGCTGACGGTTGGCAGGACTATTATTGTGCCGTACCTGGGCCAGTGTACCTGCGAGAATTTTGAAGAGTCCCTTCGTATCGCCCTGATTCGAAAAGACTCCAGCACGTGCACATTTAATGCCAAAATATCTGGAGGCGGTCGTGCACAGGATTCGAGGGGACAACTTCGGCTGCGCCAATCTTTCTGTACTTCTTTCGTTCGAAATTCAAACTCGAAAGTAGGGGACTGGTGTTGGGTATAAAATACCATCAGCCGAAGTTCTCAGCAAGAAGCCAACTCCGCCCGGACTCCTACGGGAGCCGGGCTCCATCGCCGACATCGACTACAGGACAACTCCGCCCGGACTCCTACGGGAGCCGGGCTCCGTCGCCAACATCGACTACAGGACAACTCGCCCGGACTCTCACGGGAGCCGGGCTCCGTCGCCAACTTCGACTGCCGGTAAGATCAATCCGGACTCCTACGGGAGCCGGACTTCGCACCTGACTTTAATTGCAGGGGACTCCGCCCAGACTCCTACGGGAGCCGGGCTCCGCTCGCGACTTCAACCTCAAGGGGGACTCCGCCCGGACTCTCACGGGAGCCGGGCTCCGTCACCAACTTCGACTGCCGGTAAGATCAGTCCGGACTCCTACGGGAGCCGGACTTCGCACCTGACTTTAATTGCAGGGGACTCTGTCCTGACTCCTACGGGAGCCGGGCTCCGCTCATGACTTCAATCTCAAGGGGGACTCCACCCGGACTCTCACGGGAGCCGGGCTCTGTCGCCAACTTCGACTGCCGATAAGATCAGTCCGGACTCCTACGGGAGTCGGACTTCGCACCTGACTTTAATTGCAGGGGACTCCGCCCGGACTCCTACGGGAGCCAGGCTCTGCTCGCGACTTCAACCTCAAGGGGGACTCCGCCTGAACTCTCACGGGAGCCGGGCTCCGTCGCCAACTTCGACTGCCGGTAAGATCAGTCCGGACTCCTACGGGAGCCGGACTTCGCACCTGACTTTAATTGCAGGGGACTCCGCCCGGACTCCTACGGGAGCCAGGCTTCGCTCGCGACTTCAACCTCAAGGGGGACTCCGCCCGGACTCTCACGGGAGCCGGGCTCCATCGCCAACTTCGACTGCCGGTAAGATCAGTCCGGACTCCTACGGAAGCCAGACTTCGCACCTGACTTTAATTACAGGGGACTCCGCCCGGACTCCTACGGGAGCCGGGCTCCGCTCGCGACTTCAAGCTCAAGGGGGACTCCGCCCAGACTCTCACGGGAGCCGGGCTCTGTCGCGAACTTCGACTGCTAGTAAGATCAGTCCGGACTCCTACGGGAGCCGGACTTCGCACCTGACTTTAATTGCAGGGGACTCCGCCCGGACTCCTACGGGAGCCGGGCTCCGCTCGCGACTTCAACCTCAAGGGGGACTCCGCCCGGACTCTCACGGGAGCCGGGCTCCGTTGCCAACTTCGACTGCCGGTAAGATCAGTCTGGACTCCTACGGGAGCCGGACTTCGCACCTGACTTTAATTGCAGGGGACTCCGCCCGGACTCCTACGAGAGCCGGGCTCCGCCCGCGACTACAGCACCAAGAGGACTCCGCACGGACTCCCACGGGAGCCAGACTCCGCACACGACTCCAACCTCAAAGGGAACTCCGCCCGGACCCCCATGGGAACCGGGCTCCGTCATGAGCTCCGACCGCTGCCGAACTCCAATCGACGGATCTGCGCTCCCAAGCAGGCCACGATAATGGTCACAGCACTGCTCCACTTCCTATGACGGATACCGTGCAGCTCCATCACTCCCTGACAGGCCGCAGTAACTGTCATAGTACTGCTCCACTTCCTATGACGGATCCCGCGCAGCTCCACTACCCCTGGCAGGCCTTAATAACGGCCACGATCCTGCTCCACTTCCTGCGACGGATGCAGCACGATTCTCCCATCCGCTGACAAGTCGCGACAACAGACGCCGCTCCACTCCTTGCAGCAGACTCCACATGGCCGCTGCAGTGAGGGCCACGGGTCTACTCCACTACTCCTCGCAGCAAATTCCTCCTGACGGTGGGCAGCCCACTACGAGACGGTTATGGACGTCACTATCAGTCTGTTGAGCCCACCGCCTATATAAAGGGGACCTCAGATACGTTATTCTATAAGCTCTCACTTTTCATCTCAAAACTCTGCTAAATTCTCCATTCGAGCACTCCATTCTTGTTGAGGCAGAGAACTGACTTGAGCGTCGGAGGGTCTTGCCGGAGCAACCCCACCTCCGGTTTAGACTTCCTTTGCAAGTCCCGACGGTGACCGCGACTCCCTCGACTCCAGCTTCTCCGACGCAAGCGGGCTTTTGCACCAACAAAAATGAAGTAGGATTTTAAGATTCTCTCTTTTCATTCAATGGAGTGTTCATATGACGTGTAGGGGTGCCGCGTGTTCATTTTTAATTAGAAATTAAAACTTACTTTTCTGCAAAATCCTAGATCCTGAAACCCTAGAATTTATTTTACATGCTTTATTTATGAATCCAAACTTAATTAATAAATTAAGCTTATGAAATTAAGTTAAGTCTAAAATTGAGAATTTCAGATCTAAGATATTTTCATAAAATTGGGTTCGAGCTTGGGTAGCTCAATTAGGTCTTGCGGTTGATCAAACCGAATCAAGAGTTGGTTAGGTGGGATCATAAAAGCTAATAATTGACCAGCCTAATGGGATTAAGTCTGGGTCAAGGTCGAATCACATTTAGATGTGACCCGATCAAGTTAAGACCTAATTTGGCTCAGAGGTTAGAGTCTGGATTGTAGGCTAGCCCAATTAGTTCTGGTTTGATAATTTGGTGTCTAAGGTAAGTTAGACAGATGCGATCGACTGGTTTTTAATTGGGAGCTACTCGACTCGAATGCGTTCTTGTCGAGTTAATGGCATATCCCTCCCACCGATCTCACTTACGTGGCCATATGTGTCGACTCAGTTTTGATTAGAGGTGGCTAACAATTCGAGCTAACCCATGCCACTAGGTTAGTCATAATTGTTATGACTATGTCAAGTCAAGTTTAATGAGACCTAAATTAAATCTTCTTAAGAAAATATTAAGTCTAGGTCTTCCACCATTGTGGATGTGCGGGCCCTTCCCGGGGTTGATTATTCTCGGCTGGTTACAGTGGCTCAGTTGCACCGAAAAGATGCAACCATGTCCATTAGGTATTGGATGCTATGAATTAGAGGATGGGTTGGGCTCAATATTCTGGATACGGTGAGGGACCCAATCAGGAATCTAGTTCATGCAAATGGTGGGTCTGACTTAACTAAGAATTGGAGAAATATTCCGGATATGGTGAGCTTCATGAATTAGAGACCAAGCTTTGGGTGCACCATGATTAGAGAATCATTGGACAAGAGTTGTCCACTCATCGGTTGACCCATCATCAATAACTGTTAGGTGAGGTGATGAGCCAGTTGGTGAGACCGCACCACCCACTAGAAATCACTGATCATGGAGATTTTCGTATCTCTACCAAGAGAGTATAGGGATCTGAGAAAATAGTGGGAGCCTAATTTGTTTAAAAATAAAACTCCTAAATAAATTGGTTAAGTCTGATTATAAAATCTAACTAGAAACTTTTGACTCTCTATAGGAAACATGTCTGCCTCAAATCTCCTGACCAAAATACTAGACACCCACAGACTGACTGGACCCAATTTCAAGGATTGGTTGAGGAACTACAAAATTATTCTGGATTTCAAAAAATTGACTCATGTCTTAGACCAGGACCCACCTACCATGCCAGCACGTCCAACTGCTGAACAAAGAGTGTTTCTGAAAAAGTGGATGGATGATGATAACAAAGCAAGGTACTATATGTTGGGTGCAATGTCTGATGACTTGCAGCACCAACATGAGAATATTTTGACTACCCGCCAAATGTTGGCTCACCTGCAAGAGTTGTTTGGTGAACAGAGTCGCATGGCCAAGTATCAAGTCTGTCAAAGACTTTTTAAGGCCAAGATGCGTGATGGGCAGTCAGTTCAAGATCATTGTTTGACAATGATCAAGGATCTTGAGGAGCTTGAGAAGCTCGGTATCATCTTAGACAAGAATTTTTAGATTGATGTGATCCTTCAGTCCTTGTCTGATGCATATAGTCAGTTCATCATGAACTTTCATATGCATAAGATGCAGTGTACCTTGGCCGAGTTAATGAACATGCTGGTTACGGCTGAGCTTTCTATGAAGGGTTCAAAAGGCTCAGTTCTTACTGTGGAGCAGACTTCTTCCAAGAGAAAGTCTTTTGAAAAGAAAAAGAAGTCTACAAAGAAGTAGAAGGTGGATGGCAAGAAGAAGAAGACAGAATCGAAGAAGAAGACTGCTGATAAGGAAAAATATTTCCACTGCCAATCAGACGGCCATTGAAAGTGAAACTGTCCTCAGTACCTGGCCACCCTGAAGAATAAGAAGGATGGTCTTTCTGGAGGTATGCTCATTTTAGAGTCTAATCTTACGGTTTCTTCTACATCCAGTTGGGTGCTTGACTCTGGTTCTAGTGCTCATTTGTGCACTTCTATGCAGGATCTTGAGGAGAGCAGGAGGCTGAGGGATGAGGAGATGATCCTATGCATCGAGAATGGAGCAAGAGTTGCTGCTGTGGCCGTGGGAACCTATCCTCTGCGATTACCGATAGGATTAGATTTATTTCTTAGAGATTGTTATTATGTGACTACAACAAGCAGGAATTTGATTTTTGTTTCATATTTAGCACAAGAAGGCTATGTGATTAGCTTTCATAAGGACCATTGTAATATATTTTATGAAAATAATAAAGTTGCAGATGATTTTCTTATTAATGGTTTTTATCAGCTACATATTGATGTATCTATATTTAATATTGAGCAAAATGTAAATGACATAAGAATTAAAAGGCCTAGAGATAGTCTAAATGATAAGAATCTGTGGCACCTAAGGCTAGGTCATATAGTGGAAGACAGGGTTAACAAATTGGAGAAATCTGGGCTATTGAGTCCGTTGACTTTCGAGTCATATCCGGTTTGTAAATCATGTCTTCAAGGCAAAATGACCAAGCTTCCTTTTATGGGACATGGGGAAAGGGCCACAGACCTACTTGCCCTAGTACATACGGATGTGTGCGGCCCATTTGATGTGCCGGCTAGAGGCAACTACGTCTACTTCATTATCTTTACCGATGATATGTCTAGGTATGGGTATGTATTTTTAATGAAACACAAGTCTAAAGCTTTTGAAAGGTTCAAAGAATTCAGACATGAGGTAGAAAAATAAACAGGAAAGCCCATTAAGGTTCTTCGATCAGATCGAGGAGGTGAATACCTTAGTCGGGAGTTCTTAGACTATCTTAAGGACAATGGCATAGTCTCTCAATGGACTCCACCTGAAATGCCTCAACTCAACGGGGTTTTAGAATGGAAAAATCGGATCCTATTAGATATAGTCCGTAAGATGATAAGCTTCACGGACCTCTCTGAATTTTTTTGGGGACATTGTCTCATGACAGTAATTTATGTATTGAATAGGGTTTCATCTAAAATTATTCCTACCACACCATATGAGATATGGCATGGTAAGAAGCCA
Organism: Elaeis guineensis; assembly: GCF_000442705.2. NCBI lineage: Eukaryota > Viridiplantae > Streptophyta > Magnoliopsida > Arecales > Arecaceae > Elaeis > Elaeis guineensis. The sequence continues at coordinate 48,361,643 of NC_025995.2, read as the reverse complement.
AGTCTGAATCATCTCAGAATTTGGGATTGTCCGGCTCATGTCAAGAGACAGCAGATGGACAAGTTAGAGTTCAGGTCTTTTAGAGCTCGATTCATAGGATATCCTAAAGAGTCATTAGGATACTATTTCTATATTCCGGAAGACCACAATGTGATTGTGAGTCGAAATACTATTTTTCTTGAAAAATAGTTTATTCAAGATGGTGGCATCGGAAGAATAATTAAGCTCAAGGAGAATGTCTCCCAAGAGCAACGAGCTCAAAAACCTGAGGAACCCAATCAATTAGAACCAGTCCCAACACAACCTCTTCCACCTCATAGATCGATTAGGGTTTCCTGTTCTCCTGAAAGGTACTTAGGTACCATACAAGAGGAAGTAGAGGAAATGTTCCTCACAGAAAATGGGGCTCATGGTGATGACCCCAGGACCTATGACGAGGTGATATCAGATATCGACTCCGAGAAATGGTTAGAGGCAATGAGATCAGAAATTGACTCAATGCACTCAAACCAAATCTGAACCTTGGTAGATCCACCTAAAGGTATTGTACCTATTGGATGTAAATGGATCTTCAAGAGAAAGATAGGTACAGATGGGAATGTGGAGACATTCAAGGCTAGGCTCGTAGCGAAAGGTTGTAGTCAACGCGAAGGCATTGACTATCAGGATACCTTTTCGCCCGTAGTCATGCTAAAATTCATCCACACATTGCTTGCTGTTGCAGCCTATTTTGATTATGAAATATGGCAGATGGATGTGAAAACGTCATTCTTAAATGGACATCTTGAGGAAGATATCTATATGGAACAGCCGCTTGGTTTCACATCCAGTGATGATGATCACAGGATCTGCAAGCTGCAAAGGTCCATTTATAGACTTAAACAAGCATCTCAAAGTTGGAATACTCATTTCAATGATGTGATCAAAATATTTGGTTTCATCAAGAACGAGAAGGAACCATGTGTGCTCAAAAAGGTCAGTGAGAGCGCAGTTGTCTTTCTCGTATTGTACGTAGATGATATCCTCCTAATTGGGAATGATATTCCCAGTTGACCTCAGTCAAAGTATGGTTGTCTAAGGAGTTCTCTATGAAAGATCTAGGAGAAGCATCCTTTATACTAGGTATTAAGGTCTATAAAGATAGACCAAATAAGATGCTCGAACTTTCACAGAAGATGTACATAGAGGAGGTGTTAACAAGGTTTAGCATGGAAAACTCCAAAAGAGATTTATTACCTTTTAGACATGGCATTCATCTCTCCAAGAAGATGTGCCCTAGCACACCTGAGGAGATTGAACGCATGAGCAAGATCCCTTATGCTTTGGCAATAGGGAGCCTCATGTATGCCTTGCTATGTACACGACCTGATATAGCCCATGCTATGAGTGTCACAAGCAGATATCAGTCGAATCCAGGAGAAGAGCACTGGACTTCTGTAAAATGTATCCTTAAGTACTTGAGAAGGACTAAGGATATGTTTCTAGTCTTTGGGAATGAAGAACTCCAGATTTAGGGATATACAGACTCAGACTTTATGTCTGATATAAATGATCGAAAGTCGACATCTGGGAGTCTGTTCATTTGTAATGGTGGTGTAGTCAGTTGGAAGAGTTCCAAGTAGATGGTGATTGCTGATTCCACCATGGAGGCAGAGTAGATTGCTGCATCGAAAGCTGTGAAGGAGGCATTCTGGTATAAAAAGTTTGCCGCAGAGCTTGGAGTGATGTCATCAGATGCCATACCTCTTTACTGCGACAATAATGATGCCATAGCCCTAGCTAAGGAGCCAAGGTCTCACCAAAAGTCCAAGCACATCGAGCGGCAATTTCATTTGATCCATGATTATCTCGAAAAGGGTTAAGAGAGTCGACACCACAGATAATGTTGCACACCCGCTGACTAAGCCATTGGGCCAGCAAAAGATTGAAGCCCACCTTAAGAAGATGGGACTTAGATATGTAGCCAATTGACATTAGGTCAAGTGGAAGTTTGTTAAATGTGCGCCCTAGATACCAGATCGGCTGACACATTCCTGTACAGATCTAAGGGCAAATTTATAATTTTGACTATAAATGAATAAAAAGATTATTCTTCTATCACATTATGTACATTGTGTCTGTGATACATCCTTTGAGTTAGTAGGAATGTCAATTCATATTTTTAAAAGTTAAAAATTTAAGGCATGAATTTACATAACTAACTCATAAACAGCTCTTGACCATAGGATCATCATGAGGATGGTGATCGATCTGGAAGATTGGTGTACGATCGCTTCCTTAGGGTAGATGTGTCTTGAGTCTACAGTGTGGAGACACCGAAGTGAGAGTACAGGTATTCATTGAGAACGAGAGTACTGAGCGTGACCATCTCGAGTAGTCGTAAGGAAGTCTACCTTCTCATCGATGACTAGCTCGATGCTGCAGTTGTGTGTCTGGTTCTTTGACCTGAGGTGCATCGACAGTTCATCTTGAGTGTGTTATAGTTTGACTACACCATAACTCAATCTCCTAGCCATTCGAAACCCTGAGGTGTATGTTGGCTGTAGCATATTCATTGTAGGAACTAGGTCGCACCAAGATGGGATCTATCAACCTCGGTAGATGAGAGGAGTAGTCCTATGTGATTGAAAGATTGAGTCCTTAAGCCCATGGCCATGGCAGAGTGAAATAATGGAAAAAGAGTTTTCCATTGGGGTTTCACATCGAACTCGGATCGATCGATTGATTCATATGACTGATGTTGGGTTTGATGAGTTCACCTTAACCCTAATTTAGTCGAAACTCATGATAGAGAAACTCAATCACACAGGTAGCTGCATCGAGAGGTTCATCTTCAGTTCTGATGGGTTGCCACCACATACTGCTAGGTGTCACTGGTGGATTTTGGGAGCAATTAGAGTGATATTGATGATCGATAATTCTAATTGTCTGAATCGGAAGAGTTCTGATCCATCGAAAGAAGTTTCGATGATGTCGATGATGAGATCATGACATGTCTCATTACCATACAGAATTAAATCTAACTGAGTTACACAAACAAGGATTAGGGTCTGGATGTCATCAATTGGGCTAACCCAATTGATTTGGATAAGATCCAATTAGGTTCAAGAAAATTGTGCTAGCACACGATTGAGCCTAACTTTCTCCTCGTGTAATCTTTTCTGTCTCTACTGAGCCAAATATGATTTGACTCATCCAGAAAATCTTGAAAAGATTTTTTTCAATCTAAATGAAGTTTGTCCAGCTCAGAAAAGGCTTGTCTTAATTCATGAGATGAATTTAAGACAACACCTGCTAATTCCTAGAACCTACCAATTTCATTTTAGGACATCTGTCAAAAGTTGACATATGGGTCTTAAACTGAAGAGGGCTCATTGGAGGATTTTTGTAGAGTGTCCACAAGCCAAGCCACACCAAATTGGGTGCCATAATCAGATTATGGTGTGAGCCCAATTGGATTAAAGTGGGCACCCCAAGTGGATAAGGATTGGAGAGTCTTGATCAATTTAAACTCTTGGGCGCCACCTCTATTTGTGCTTATCCAATGTTGGCACCATCTTTTAGAGATAAGGTGGGATTCTTATCTGATATGATCAGATGACATCACTCCACCAATCAGAATTTTTTCAAAATTTATTGGAATTTTTTGATTGGTTGAATGATGTGGCACTGCGCAGCATACAGGGTCTATATAAACCCTGCTGCGCTTAGGGTTTCGAGGTAGAAGTTGTTCTATGCACAAAAACCAATAGCTACTACCCCCTCCCCTCTTCTCTATATCCTCCCTGCTCTCCTTCCTCCTCTCTTCACATCCAAAGAGTTGGACCTCCATCTGGCAAAGATCCAAGGAGTGGTGATGCCTGGAACAGAAGGCTGCAGGAGTTCTTCGACAGGCTGCTGCTCCAACTTTAGGAAGACTTTTGAAGATCTTTCTAATTAGATTTAGATCTAATTTTTGGAGCATAGATTCATGAGGAGAATATATTCCAGGTCCTACCCAAGTGGATACTGGTAGAGGCCAGGTGCTTGCGTGGCTACATCAGAACCTCGGGCTGTGCAGAGATCATCTATAGGGTAATCAGATTACCCTTGAGGTATTACTTGTTTCCTCATCCCTTTTAGATTTATTTTAGACTTAATATAGATATGAAGATTAGATCTAGAGACTTAGATCTGAAATATATGTAGAATAATTTTTTTTTTAAATTATTCTGCCCCAGATTTGATGAAATTCGAAAAATCCTATGAGGAAAAGCGGTTTTCCTCATTCACATCAATATTTTTTACATAAGCTTGGCAGCCCCAAATCTTAAGATGCTTAATATTAGATTTTTTTTTTTTCATATTTCATATGGAGTGTTAGAAATAAATTTTGATGGTACTTTATTTAAAATATACGTTGCAGCCTCGAGGGTGTATCCCTAAAAGGATAATGGAAGATCCGTGAAACACATCATGGACCGCACCATATCTAATAAGATGCGATTCTTCTTTTCCATAATTTTATTTAATTATGGAGTATAAGGAGGTATCCATTGAGAGAGTATACCATTTTATTTCAAATAATCGAAGAACTCATTAGACAAGTATTTTCCTCCTTGATCCGATGGAAGAGCTTTAATACTTTTACCAATTTATTTCTCGATCATTCTTTGATCCTCTTTAAATTTGTTAAAAATTTTGGATTTATATTTTATTAAATATATATATATCCAAACTTAGATATATCATCAGTAAATATGATGAACTAAGAGTATCCATCTCTGGCTTGAATTGATATTGGACCGCACACATCAGTATGTAAAAAGTCCAAAATGTCACTCACCCAATCTCCATATCTAGTAAATGGAGTCTTGGTCTTTTTTCCTATGAGATAAAATTCATAAGTTCCATATGATTCACAATTATAAAGATCAAAAAAAATATCTTTGTATAACTTATTAATCCTTGACTCATTAATATGGCCAAGTTGGCAGTACCAGAGGTATGTGACATTCACATCCTCTCTCTTTCTTTTCTTCATATTATCAACATGAAGCACATTATCATTAAGTGAAAGAAATATAAGACTATTATCAATAAAAGTACTTCCATAATATTTATTAGAAAAATATATAGAACAACCATTGTTCTTTGTAATTATTTCAAAATCTTGTTCCAATAACAATGGTACAGAAATAATATTTTTAACAATATTTAGAATGTAATAACAGGTCTGTGGTTCCAAAACTTTTTTTGAAGACAACTTCAAAACCCTGGTTCCTATGGCTTTGACTTGAATGGACTCTCCATTTGCGTTGAACAGCTCGAAGTCATCTTTATTTAGATTCTTTATTTCCTCTAGATCCTGCAACGATTTGCAAAGATGTGAATCACAGGCAGTATCCAATACCCAAAAATCTGACATTCAAGTACTTAATGATAAATTAGTTTGTATCATATACAAACCTTTAGCAATATTTGCTAATTTCACGGTTGTAAGGTACTCCTCACAATTTCTCTTCCAGTGGCTCTCCTTGCCACATTGACAACAAGTACCTTTGGTGGAGACCTTCTTCACCTTCTTCTTGGAGATGCCAGCCTTAACGTTCAGCTTTTTCTTAGAATCCTTCTTCGCCTTCTTCTTGCTGATCTTATCAACATGAAGAACCTGAGCCTTTTCATCCTTGAAATGGCTCTCTGCTATTTTTAACATATTCCGCAGCTCAAACAAATTGATGTTTAGTTTGTTCATATGATAATTAATAACAAACTGAGAAAAGGTGTTAGGAAGAGACTACAAGATCAAATCCTAACTCAGTTCACCATCCATGGCAAAATCCAGCTATCCCAGATGAGTGATCAAATCAATCATCTTTAGGACATGCATTTGCATGAAAGAGCCTTCAACCATATGGGCACGGAACAACTGCTTTGATATCTCATATCGAGCAGTTCGACATTGCTCCCCATATAACTCCTTAAGATTAAGGAGAATAGAGGAAACATCCATGTCTTCATGCTGTCTCTGGAGCTCATTGCTCATGGAGGCAAGGATGATATATTTGACAGTCACACTGTCATCTTTCCACATCTTGTATGTGATCCTTTCCTCCTCGAAAGTATCTTCTCTAAAAGAATCTGGAGCAGGTGTATCCAGAATGTAAGAGACTTTCTCCTGAGTGAGAACAATTCTCAAGTTCCTTAACCAGTCACATAGTTGGGTTTGATCAACTTGTTAGTATCTAGGATACCTCTAAGGAACAGTGAGGATGCCATAAGTGTAGTTAATCTACAATGACAAGAACACAATATAAGCGGACAACTCATAAAGACATTCACAACTAGATTAGGATTTTTATCTAATTGTGTTTTACACTATTTTATCAAACTTCATAGCCCTCAAATATGAAAATCAAGAAACATACTAATGTTTCTTAGTGAGGTTGAGATTCTTATTCCTCACAAATACCTTGTGGATAACACAACAAGTATTTATGAGTTTAAGAGTAGGTAACTCTTAACCAATTATATCTTTACAATTCTCAACATCTTTCATTCTAGCCTCTAGATCACATATAGTTTTGTGGATAGCACAACAAACTATAGTATTCTAGTTAAGTTGACCCTTCAATCCCATATAGTCATACTTAAACAATGCTGCCCTTGTAGATAGCACAATAAAGCAATACTATTCAAATATGTCATAAGCATCAATATGCACTTGATCAACATCATGTCAATTTCTATAGTAAGCCTTGTGGATAGCACAACAAGCTCACTAAGATCTTGACATACTCTATCAATCAAGTTTGAAGGAAAGCCCTTGTAGTGTCTACATCACTAATCAATTTAAGTTCGAAATTCAAGAAGACCAAATTGGCCAGATAAGTAGGTGGGAGGCTCTCCGTAGCTTTTCTAGACACCAACAGAGTTGGCCAGGCCAGCATACGAACCTAATTAGAAAATTACCTTTCACATTTTTTTCTACACTAATTGATCTTAAGAATATGACTTTTGATTTAAAAGTGAATCTCGACATTACAACTTAATCTAATTTTATGAGGGACTTTAAACTGGTCTCGACACATCCTAACTATATAAGCATATAAAATGTACACTACAAATTATGTAAATTTGCATGGTTCTACTATTCAAAATAGCAATCACATTATCATGTCAAAAAATATATCAGGGTGCAATCAAATTCATAATATATGACTAACAACTTCATATAATATAACATACTCTAATCTAATTAGGCATGCATAACACCCTTATTAGCTATACATTGATTTAATCATCATGCAACCATGATAATAAAATTTTAAATTATCACAAATTTATAAATTAATAATTAAAATTTAGAATCATAGTTTATAAAATGTTAAAAATATTTTTTTTAAGTTTGAAGAATCGATGCAAAAATAATGCTACATTTTTGGCAGGATATGAACAAGAATAATTCTAAGCTATTATATTATACTTGTTTGATCGAATCAGATAAGGATGGCTCTGATACCACTGTTGGATTTCAGTTATATAGTAAAAAATAATTTTTAAAATTTTTTAAAATACTCAAATCAATAGCTTTATCAAATAAAACTATCGAGCCGAACCCAAAACCCTAGAATCACCTTGCCGAACACGATCAAAGCAAATTCAAGCCTGCAAAGAGATAGAATATTATACTTTAACCAAAATTAAAAAGTGGCACATTGGTATTCTCCATAAGACCCCAAGGTAGAAGTCCTCCAATAATGATCCACAAGGAATTTGGCCAAGGTCCTTCCCAACCGATGCACAGCCGCAGCCTTGTCTTCTCAAGAACACTGTCAGCTTCAAACTTGCATCATGATCATACCAAAGCTTGGTTGCTTTTGATCTTACTACCAAAATGATATCAAGAAAATACTCTTCAGATTTTATACAGCTTAGAATTTAATTTTTGACTCCAACATATAGGAAAACCAAATCCTAGGGCACTCCAGCAACACTTACTAAAAATCTCACCACCCTTGTAGCAACTTTTGCCACTCAAATTCTTCTCTTTTTTTTTCTTAAAATTTTTTCAAACCTTTTTTATGATTTTGACATCCCTTCTCTCTAGCTCACCCAAAAATCTCAACTGGAAGCCATCTGGGGCATCTCCTATAAATTGGGGACCAGGGGACGTTACATGGGATGAAGGGGTGCCAACTTTTGGTGCTCCAACTTCCCACATGATAAATAAATTCATCAAGTAAATTTTTGATGATTTAGATACTTGAAGTAGAAGGACTCTTCCTTCTCTATGTGTCATAAAAATTCCATTAATTTTTGGTATTAAAACATAGGATGTCTGATTTATCATCTAAGGCAATGCATTTAATAAAGAGCCTTCTTTAAGAAGGACTCTTTATATCTCACACTAATTTGAGGTGGGTGGCAATTATATTTTTGTGTGACTTTTGGTAAACATGGAGGAGTCTTTCTTCACTTGAAATTGGTCCAATTTGGATAAGGATCCAATCCAAATTGACCCAATTCCATTAGGTCAAAGCAAACTGGTCTAGGTTAGCTCAAATAATTTGAACCAAACCAATTTAGGAACTTGGGTTAATATAATATGCTAGCATATCAAATTAACTCATAGAATTTATATTAAACTCTAATTAAATTATATCAAGACTAAATCCCAATGTGTATGACCCATTGGGTTTCAAATCTAGCTAGCAGTGGATCCGAACTTTCGATGTAACCCTAATCTGATGAGATTAGGTCACCCGAAGAGTCCCAATCAACTTGGACTCTTCCAAATTGATTCCCGAATCAAATTATTTCAATTTTTATCAAGATCACAAGTTAAGATTGATGTCTAGCAATATGTCATGACTATCCAAAAGATTTAAAATTTTGATGAAAAATTATCAAAATACCTTTCAGTGGTAAGTTCCCATGTAATTCAATTCTTTAGTCAAACAACATCCCAGATGAGCTGTGGGTATGAAAATATGTCAAACTCAATTATTTATCTTTATGTATCTTGATCTGAAGATAATGATTCAGTTGATGATATATTAAAATTTTTTTTCTAATTATCATCTTGCTTTGGCCAAAGACTTTCAGAATCACCGTCCTATGAGATCACATAAGATGTTCGCTCCCCTTATTAGGAGTGACTGATCCCTTATTGATCACTTATAACCTTCAAGCACACTTCACCATATTCAGAACACTCTATACAAGGATCAAAAAATCAAGTTAGATAGTGAATTAAAATATGGATCCATGTACATAAGGTACCATGATGACCTCAGGTCGAAGGATCACTTACACAACTCCCACTAAAAAATTTGATATGTAAATAAGACTCCATTTGATTATTCTCTCGCAGGTCAATTCAGTGAACTCATTCTCTAATGAGCACCCATATCCTTGAATCAGTGTCACCACACAAGTGGTTGTGAGATCAACCTCCTCATTTCGAAGCATACATTGGACATGCCAGTCTTACCGATATCATTGATCTTCGACTCAATGTACCAACAACTAGAAATATTTTTGATCAGGACTATCAAGGATTTAGTCTCACTGGCGTGATCTCATCACGACCCTAAAACCATTATCCAGACCTATGAGATTCATTATAATTTTAAAATTAATAAGATGCAGCATATAATGAATCAAAAATATTAATTTTATTAATAATATTAATATCAATTATATGAGTTTAGAAGATAAATTACAATAAGCATCCTATCGCATCCCATATGCAATTGGCTTATAGGACATAATTCTTTCACTTCTTCTTCTTCTCTTCTCTAGAGTTTCTCCTTGCTATGTGCCTACCAGATACTAGAAACTAGTAAAGAAGAAGCACCCAACAGCCTTGGACATAGAACACCTTGGGATGCGCATCCCAAGGGAAGGGGCGTGTAGAACATCCAAGAGAGAAGAGAAGGGGGGAGGAAGATAGGTGTGGAGACCTTCTATGGGAGTGGGGGCTACTGGTTTGGATGCACTAGGGACCTTAGGTGAGATCTTTTTAAATAGACACAAGGATTGAATCCTATTCAATCTCATAATACAAGTCCTACTTGCATTGGATTTTCTATTCACTTAAGTTATCCAACATACTTTAGGAGACCCTTTAAGCGTCAACAATTGGAGCTCTTGCATCCATAATTAGACACCTCAAAATACACCCAAGAGATGCCCCATAGGAGAACTAAAGGCTCTCTAATCAATGGACACGCCTAACTTGATCAAATCAAGGTGGCATCCAAAAATAACTATCAAGAAAATTAATTAGAGACTTGTACCCTAAATTTATATGATCCATAACCTTAGACACCCAATAATTAGAGTTTCATAAATCTTATTCATATAGATTATTAGTAGGTAATTAAGTTTGAATTATCTTATCAAATAAGTAATCCCAACAGAAAGATAAATTGGGTCCAACCATGTGCTAGCGAGATTACCATGAACCCAATAGATTTCTCTAAACCCAATTGATACTTCATAAGCTTAATTACTTATTCTAGGCTTAATTTTTTTGTTGTGTAACCCCATAGGTTTAATTCTATCTGATAGTGAGATATATAATGATCTCTATCATCGTATCATTGAAATACTTTTTAATGGGTTGAAATAATTTCACTCTAACTCAGCAAAGATTATCGATCCAAAACAATCCTAGTAAGTTCTCACAATCCATTAGTAACATCTAGTAGTATGTAGTGGCAACCCAGTAGAATTAAAATAAATCTCTAGGTATAGTTAACATGTGATTCAGTCCCTCTATCGTGAGTCTCGACTAGATGGCAGATCATGGATAAATCATCAAATCTCAGTATCAGTCATATGATAGATTTGATTAGCTTAAGTCCAGTTGTGACTTCTATAAAATTTTTTTTCATCAATCACACTGTTATGGATACAAACTCTTGGACTATTTAGGTTCGATAAAGAGAGAATTTATCGATTAGTCTTTAAAACTATTCACGACCAAATGATAGGCTGTTAATAAAGACGACAGCCTCTATCGAGCATAGGTCACTGTAGGCCATATGGGTTGGTTATCCTCTTAACCAAGGAGTGTGAAGATACTGGTATGGCATACAGGTGAGATGTAATAGTACATTATCATTAAACATGACCAACTCTAGAGCATTCTGCTATCGAGAATGTCTCTGATGGGATATAGGTATAAGTGTCCCTTAGATCTGAGATCGCCTCAGTGACTTGCTAGCAACTCATTGTGCTTTGGTACTGGACTAACTAAATTTCTAATTTAATGATGGAAGGCTTTTGGGTACAGTCAAGTACTTGCAAAGTCGGAGTGTGATCAAGATGGGATTGACCACTCCAAAAGTTGGAAAAGAATGAGTCGCTGATTTCAATTTAGCAAAACCTTGGCTAGAGTAATCCATCAGATGGATCTGATATTTTAAAATATAATGTGGACAACCTGATTAGAGTTGATAGTTGAACTCTGAGGTGTTCTATGAACATTTTGGTCAAGGAGATGAATTATATGAAAACTATATCCGCATGGGTTCTAAGGATGTTGTTCTACACATTCGACCTATCCGACAGTCAGGTACCATTACTAGATAGTCACTTCGATTGATACAAAAATTTATTTCTATACTACTGGCTTAGGTTTGGACCTATGAGATCATACACATTAGAGTTCACGATCCGATCAGATGGTTGATCAACGATTAAGAATCGTTCTAGGGTTAAACGATCAATACAATTGACATTTAATCTAGTGCAAGTGTTGTAGGAGGATCGATTAGCAATTTGATTGCTAATTGACTTAATTTGATTAAGATAAAAAGTTAAAATTAAGTTTAATTAAATATGATTTAATTAGATTTGGTTTGGGCTTGATTGGATCAAGTCTAATTGGTTTATTGGATAAGCCAAGTGCAAGAAAAAACTAGTTCTAGTTTAAATAGGACTTGGGTCAACCTAATTTCTAATTTGATTAAAAAATTAAATCAGATTTAAATCTAATTTAATCTGATTAAATTATACTCTTGATTGGGTTAAAACCTATTTTAATTAGGTTGATTTGGTTTTGATTTGATTTGGTTTGAGAAACCAAATTTGAACAAGTCATAGATTGAATCCTAGTAAGACTAGGATTCCACCTTGCGCCACCTTAGCCCCCCACGCCCATTCTCTCTTATCCCACGCCCACTCTCTCTTATTTTGTGCAAAAAAACTCTCTCTCCCAGGTCTTTGTGCATGCCCAAAACTCTCCTCTCTTTCTCTCTTACATAGAATGTGGTTGTGGATCAAGTCAAAGTAGGAATTAATTTGGATTTCAAATTCTATGAGATAGAGTTTTAGGAAACCAAAACTCTTTCCTTATGGCACTGATTTTATCCAAATTATTTTTGAAATTTTTATGGCTTTTATGGCATATAATATGTACCCTTTGCTGGTGGTCCAAGGTAGAAAAATAAGGAGGGGATGCCCAAGAGTTGGGTGCCCCTTGTCTTGCCTTGTTTAGATAATCCTTGACTAGGTATTTGACCTAGACAAGGACTCTTTATATCTCTTTATTTAAAATAAATTTATTCATAAAATTTTCGTGAAACATAGAGCATTGAAGGACCTTTGGGATGTCTAAAAATCAATGAGAAAAAGTCTTGGGCATGGAGATCTAATAGACACAAAACTAGGTGTCCGGGTTAGAGCAAAGAGAAGAAGAAGAGGGTCTTCTTCTAGAGTTGCTGGGTTCATATCTTTCCTTCCTCCATCTGTAAGTTTTTTGAGTGTCTCATCTAAAACTCTTTCTCCTACTTCTCATCTTTGAAAAAGTTAAAATCAAGAAGAAGGAGGCATCTGATCGACCATTGAGGAAGAATCAGCATAGTACTAGTATACTGTGCTGATTTCCTGGACCAGGACTTCTGATCATGATTTGTGGGCTCGTGTGGATGACTCCTCGAGACCAGATGCATGTGCGAGTCGCAACATCATCCTCAAGCCTGGATCAACAAAGTTAGAATGTCTATCTTACAAGGTAATAGATTTGATCTATTATATTTTACATACATTAGATGTAGTATAGAAACATGTTGATATGATCAACATATAGTTTTTGCTCTTTATATTTTAATTTTTGATTTAATACCATATAATAAGCATGTAATAGGATCTTAGATCTAGAAATTCTCTAATTTTAGAAGATAAATTTTTGATTTATTTTAGTCTTTCGCTGTCTGATCTTGAAAAAGTTTCATGATCTAAACCTGAAATCCTAGATCTAGTTCCTTCAATTGGTATCAGAGCCTAGGTTATTTATTACATGATTATTTATACATGCTTAGATTATTTCTTAGATTAGATCTAATTTAGAATCTGATTATTAAATTTGAAATTAAAATTTTTAGATCAATCACGAAATGTAGGTTGTCCTGCTGTAAGGTTTACCCCTTACAGTGCAAAGGTTGTCCTAGTTCGTGTAGATCTATCTTTAATCATAAATTTGTTAGATATGATCTATATTAAATTTATTATTTATTAGATTTAAAAGATATTTAAATCTAAAATAAAATCTCTTTGTTAATAATTTTCACGTAAAGAACCATAATATATTTGTCTGAAAAATTTGCATAGTTTAAAGTTGAAATTATTTCAATTATATGAACCTATTTAAATTAGATCTAAAGTAGTTTCATGCTTATTTCACTTGTATTTTGATTATGAATCAAACATGTAACTTGGTTGATAGAATCATGTTGTAAAAATATTTTACAAATATAAAAATTATTTTTGAAAAGCCGAACCCCAACCCTCAGCCCAAAACTTAATTGAGAATTAAGAAGTTGTTTGATTAGGTTCTAGGATTGTGAATTGAAGAACCAAAAACACAAACCATAACACATTGGGTTAATGGGTTAGTGGGAATTAGGTCTATTAATTGGGTTAGACCTAAGGTTAGGTTAAAGATGGACTTAATTAGAGAATTGACTAAATCTAATCAATTGTTGTCTTAGATTAGGTCAAGGATTCTCTAGATCAATTATAATAGTTGTAGTTGGTCAAGTCTATATTTTTAACGAGAACCAAATGGACTTGATTCTTGGCTAAGCAGTCTAGCACAAATTGTTAGGTTGATCTAATCGAAACTAATTAAACCAGTTAGTGTCTAAGATAAACCAAACCGATGATTTTTAATTGGCAGCCTGCTTACCTGACCATTTCTAATGGTGTCTGTTGGGTATAAAATACCCTCAGCCGAAGTTCTTAACAGGATTGACCCTCCCAGGACTCCTCCGGCTTTCGACCGCAGATGGTATCTCTCCAGACTTCTCCAACAGCCGGATTCCCACGTGCTGACTGAATTTCCCTGACGGATGAACTCCCACTGCACCACCCGAGCTCCTTCAACATGAGTTCCCCTAGTTATCTATTAAGCCACCCCAAGTGCTCACTAAGCTCCGCCGCCAGCCAACTTTCTACGACTATCAGCTGTTCCCTGAATCCCTTCCAGACTTCTTCCAGCCAGGTTCAACTCCAATCCGAACTACCTCGGACTTCGTCAACGGCTGAACTTCTCCGACGGCAGATTCCTACAACTACCAGATTTCACCCGGACTCCTACGGGAGCCGGATCTCATCCCCGACCTCGACTGTGGAAAGGCTTCGCCCAGACTCCTACGGGAGTCGGGCTCCGTCCTCGACCCTGATTGCTAGTAAACTTCGTCCGGACTCCTAAGGGAGCTGGACTTTGCCCCTGACTTTGATTGCAGGTAGACTTCGCCCGGGCTCCTACGGGAGCTAGATCTCATCTCCAGCTCCAGCTGCAGGAAGACTCCGCCCGGACTCCTACGGGAGCCGGACCTCGTTCCCAACTTTGGCTGCACGCGGACTTCACCTGGACTCCTACGGGAGTCGGGCTCCGCCCACGACTTCGCTTACAGGTAAACTTCGTCCGGACTCCTAAGGGAGCCGGACTTCATCCCTGACTTTGATTGCAGGTAGACTCAGCCCGGACTCCTACGGGAGTCGGATCTCATCCCCGACCTCGACTGCGGAAAGACTTCGCCCAGACTCCTATGGGAGTCGGGCTCCATCCTCGACCCCGACTGCTGGCAAACTTTATCTGGACTCCTAAGAGAGCCGGACTTCATCCCTGACTTTGATTGCAGGTGGACTTCGCCCGAGCTCCTACGGGAGCCAGACCTCGTCTCCAGCTCCAACTGTGGGAAGACTCCGTCCGAACTCCTGTGGGAGCCGGACCTCGTCCCTGACTTCAACTGAAGGAAGACTTCGTCCGAACTCCTATGGGAGCCGGACTCTGGGCTCCTCTCAAACGGGTAGCTAACCACCTCTCCCCGCTAGACACTCCAGTCGAGCTTCAGCCGACAAGCCTGCACTCCCTGGCGTGGCCGCAGTAACGGCCACGACTCTCCTCCACTTCCTGCGATGGATTTCGTGTGGCTCCATTACTCCCTGGCCAACCGCTATGATGCCCACGATCCTGTTCCATTTCCTGCGACGGATACCGCGCAATTCTTCCATCCTTTGGCAAGTCGCGACAACGGACGCCGCTCCACTCCCCACGACAGATTCCACGTGGCATGTCCCGGTGATAGCCATAATTCCACTCCACTACTCTTCGCAACAAACTCCTCCTGGCTCTGGGTGGCCCACTGCCAGACGGTTACAGACATCGCTATCAGTCTGTTGCCCCCTCCGCCTATAAAAGGGGGACACCAGATACGTTATTCTCTAAGCTCTCATTTTTTACCTAGAAACTCTGCTAAAATTTTCATTCGAGCACTCCATTCTTGTTGAGGTAGAGAACTGATTTGAGCATCGGAGGGTCTTGCCGGAGCAACCCCACCTCCGGTTTAGACTTCTTTTGTAGGTCTCGACGGCGATCGCAACTCCAGCTTCTCCGGTGCAGGTGGGTTTTTGAACCAACAGGATTGGCGCTAGAGGAAGGGGCTGTGTCTTCGCAGTACCCTTGTTTTTAAAGGAGCGCTCAGCGGGACCGCCCCCGGGCATCTTTTCCGGCATCCTCTCCTCCTTCCTCCACTAGGTCTTTGCCTGATGCCTCCCCGCAGGGCATCCACGCGACGATCCACGGCCTCCACGACCAGATCTCAGGCTCCGGCCTCACCTCTAATTTCCCAGCCTCCTCCTCCTCCTCCGGCAATGGTGGTTGGCGTGGAGCAATTTGACCTGCTGGCACAGCTGGTCAGAGGCCTCACTGAAGCTGTGCAGGCCATACAGCAGCAGCAGCTGCAGGCATCAGTGCGCCTGAAAAGAGCATCACCGGAACACCAGAATCCGGTGGTAGGGCGGGCCACTTGGGCCAGCCGCCCCGTCTTTCTCGGAAAGATGAATCCGAGGGTGGAGAGCCCTCAGTCGGATCATGACTCCATCCCTGGAAGATCTCTACCCCCATTCTGCCAGAAGACCCTCGAGACTCGTAGTCGAGAGGATTTCTTGGACCGGAGGCTCCAGGAGATGAACCAGCGGATTGAAGAACTCCGCCACGCTCCCCTCACTTATGGTGAGGATATTTGCACTGACCCCCCCTTTTCTCAAATGATCATGCAGGAACCGATCCCGCCAAACTTCAAACTCCCCCAGTTTGAAAGCTACGACGGGACTTCAGACCCGGTTGATCATCTGGAGGCCTTCCGGATGATGATGCTGCTTCATGGCACACCTGACGCTATTCTATGCCGAGCCTTCCATCCACCTTGAAGGGAGCAGTGAGAAACTGGTACTCGACACTGAAGTCGAGTACCATCTTTTCCTTCGATCAAATGAGCCACCAATTTGTGGCCCATTTTGTCAGCAGCCGGTGCCCCCAGAAGGGTTCGGAGTCCTTCATCAATATCAAGCAGAGGGAGGAAGAGTCCATTCGAGCCTACATCAACCATTTCAATGTCGCCGTGCTGGAGGTCCGGAACTTGGACCAGTCGGTAGCAATGGCCGCTCTGAAGGACGGCCTTCAGAAGAATGACCTTTTGTTCTCCCTGAAGAAGAAGTACCCCAGGGATTTTGCTGATTTGTTGGCTCGGGCTGAAGGGTACACCTGAGCGGAAGAAGCTTTCAAAATGAAGGATGAGGAGACTGCGAGAGAACGACAGGCGGGAGACTCGAGTAAGCCCGCAGTCGAAAAAGGCCCGAGAGAGGCTCGGCCATATTCTCGAACTCCTCCCGGGCACAAGCGTGTCCATACTCCTCCTCGGGTATGTAGGCAGAGAAGTCCAGACCATGGAGTTCGGCGGGGTTCTCCACCGGGAAGATTCTGCAACTATACGCCCCTCAATGCCTCGAAAACCCAGGTGCTGATGGAGGTCAGAGAGCAACTCCCTAGGCCAGAGAGGATGCGCACACACCCCGGGAAGCACAACCTCAACAAGTTCTGCCTCTACCATCACGACCACGGCCACGACACGGAGGAATGCATCCAGCTCTGAGATGAGATCGAGGAGCTCATCCGGTGAGGTCGACTCGATAGGTTCATTCGACGTCGGCCTGAGGGTAGAGAAGATCGACCAATGGCCCTGCCGCAACCTGAACTGCCAAGGAGGGAGGAGCAGCCCGGAGATCGGGCTCCAATCGGGACCATCGACTCCATCACCGGAGGGCCTCAAGGAAGAGCAGACCTTCCACAACCATGGGACTCAAGAAACCTGTAAATGTACTACTCACGACCTTGCTTCGAATCAAAATTTCTTTCGACTTTGCATGTCTTTCCCTTTTGGCATGACTTGTTACGACTGGGGATAACCCCTTCAAATAATTAAAACAAGGTCATATTAGGAACAGGAGGAGAAGCTCATCCTAACATGAGCAAAATGAAAGTCCGATTATTTTAAGATCGGATCGGGAGAGAGGCCCATATAATGGCCCTTGAGTGCCCCCATGGTCATGTTAGGAACAGGAGGAGAACCTCATCCTAACATGAGCAAAATGGAAGTTCGATTATTTTAAGATCAGATCGGAGGAGAAGCCCATATAACGGCCCTTGAGTGCCCCCATGGTCATGTTAGGAACAGGAGGAGAACCTCATCCTAACATGAGAAAAATGAAAGTCCGATTATTTTAAGATCGGATCGGGGGAGAGGCCCATATAACGGCCCTTGAGTGCCCCCATGGTCATGTTAGGAACAGGAGGAGAACCTCATCCTAACATGAGCAAAATGGAAGTCCGATTATTTTAAGATCGAATCGGGGGAGAGGCCCATATAACGGCCCTTGAATGCCCCTTGGGCCATGTTGGGGATAGGAGGAGAACCTCGCCCTAACATAGGCGAAGTCAAAGGCCCGATTCTTTTAGACCGGATGGGGAGAGAGGCCCTACAACTCCCTTACGTGCCCCCACAGCCATGTTAGGGACAGGAGGAGAACCTTGCCCTAACATGAGCAAAGTCAAAGGTTCGGTTCTTTTAGACCGGATGGGGGGAGAGGCCCTACAACGCCTTTATGCACCCCCACAGCCATGTTAAGGACAGGAGGAGGACCTCGCCCTAACATGAGCAAAGTCAAAGGCCCGATTCTTTTAGACTGGATGGGGGGAGAGGCCCTACAACACCCTAATGTGCCCCCACAGCCATGTTAGGAACAGGAGGAAAACCTCATCCTGACATGAGCAAAGTCGAAGACCCGGTTCTTTTAGACCGGATGGGGGGAGAGGCCCTCGCAACGATCTTTATATGCCCCCACAGCCCCATTGGGAACAGAAGGAGAACCTCATCCTAACCTGAGCTGAGATCGACTACGTTAAGAACAGAAGGAGGGCCTCATCCTGACAATGACAAAAACCTAGTCACCCAACATGATCAGATAAAGGGAAAAGTCCCCTCAATGGCACCTCTACACCTCTACGCGACCCCGCGAAAAGCAAGGGGAGGATCCTCACTCAAAAAAGAGGAGAAAAATTAAAAAGGAAAGCGATGAACTACATCGGCAATAGATGAAAAATAAACTACACCAAAAATAAAGAAAACTTCGTCTCAACAAAGACGGGAGCTCCTACCGAGCATCCTCGGTCTCTAAGAAGGCTCTCGACACGGGTCAAGAAAATAATGACTCCTCCAAGGTAATGCGAAGTTTAGACCACGAGCTCGAGCCTACAGCCATGGATGACAAGAAAAGCAAATCAACGTGGCGACGACTGGGCACCTCCGAACGACACCGATGTCGAACAAGTCAAGAGACAAAAGAAGTTTGGTGGATGATGATTTAATGCAATACATGGACGAGGTAACATGAAATCTCTTTTTCATTTTATTTACAAAATATACACTACAAAGCCCAGTAGGCTAAAGGAAGAAAAGCAAAACAACAAGAACAAGACAAAACAACGAAAGAAAAATATATACATGGGAAGACGGAAGGACAAAAAGAGTCCTAAGGGGACCCGGTTTCCTCCGACCTCGGATTTTCGACTTCGATCCTCGCCAGGGAACTCCTTAAATGTTCGACTTCCACTTCCAATTCTCTCTCTCTCATTAGTATCTCCATGTATCTTCGATGAAATCGCTGGCTTTCGTTCTCCGCCTCTCGATGCCTTTTTCTCAGGACCACGGATTCTGCCTCCGCATCCTTGACAGCCTGCTGCTCGCATACCAGCTGGATCTTCAATTGCTGCAGCTCGGCCTTCCCCTCCCCAAGAGCAATGGATAGTTCTTCTGCGGTCCTCCTCAGGGATTGGAGTTCGTCGGAATCCCGAGTGGAGGTAGATTGAGCTCCCTCAATTAGCTGCCTTCGAAGGCGAGCAACCTCGTCGGTCGCCATCCGGAGCCTCCCCTTGCATTCGTCCACCTACTTGCGCCAGCCGGCCTGGTATGCATTGTAGCTCGCCTCGGCATCCTGGAGCTGCTGTTGGAGGTCGGAGACCTTCTTCGACCACTCCCGATCACTGTCAGCCCAAGCCAAAAGCTGGGATGAACTTTCCTCCAGCTGGCCAATCCTCTCCTGGGCAGCTGACAGTTTCACCCTGAGAAAACTGATCTTGACAGCTTGGGCCCAAATTTGGTCACTGGCGTGCTTCTTGTGTTCCTCAAGCTCCTTCTCAAAGTTTGCCTTCCTCCGGCTGTACTCCATGATCCCCTTCACGTGGAGATTCTGAAAGTGGGTGGCCTCCACGGTGGCTTCAGAGTGGCTCTCCCTCAACCTGCGGAGTTCGCTTTCCATCTTCTTTGATCTTTTCGTTAAATGAAGAACCTCCTTCTTCAGGCGCTGGATCATGGACTTCAGCGGAATCCCCTAAGGCAAGGGAAGCGCTTCGGTAGGGTGCTGCCATCAGGAGGTCAATGCGTTAAGACGCAGCTCATTACAAAGAAGAAGAAAGAAAGAAAGAAAAAGAGGAGAAGAAAAGTCCCTCACAATGAGGAGACCAATTTTATTGACTAAACATTTCTTGAAGACAAAGGAAAGAAGAAAAATGGCAACAAAAGAAGAGTACAAGGTTAGAGGTCTTGGACCTCTGGATCAATAGGGGGGCTCGGCACCTCTGGGGGGTGGTTCGTGGTGGCTGCGATGGCGGTGGAGGGTCCAGCTTCATCTTCGAATGCCTCATCCAAGAAGCTGAGGTCAAGCTCAAAAAATTTCACGACCATCTTCTCTTGGCAGAGCTCAAACCCTTTGTTGAATGCGGCTTGGCCGAACTCAATCTTCAACTTCTTCATTTCGATGGAAGCCTTGAACTCCTCCACCGCTTGACCCCTGGCCTTCGAGGCCAGGGTCAGGATCTGTTCCACCATGTTAGCAACCTCGACCTCCGCCCTCCTCACCATCTCCTCCAAGTCGGCCTTCTGTTCCGTCGAGGTCTATCTCTCTCTCTCAAGCGCCTCTCGAAGACCGACCACCTCAAGGGCCATTTCCTTAAGGTGGGCAACCTCGGCCTGTTGACCTTCCACCACCTTGTTTGTCGTCTCGATATTGGTGAAGAGTTGGTGCCCGAGCTGCAAGGATGACCAAAGGGTCAGAATGGGAGCTGAGAAGTTAATTAAATGAAGAAGTGAAAGAAAGAAAGGAAGATGAATCTGCTTACCTCGAGGAAGGCCCCCAGTGAGTCCCAGACTCGTTGTGCAAGATCAACGTGGACGATCCTCTGGACGACTTCAGGCAGTGAGCACCCGTCTACCAGCCTTTTTATTAGATCCCTGTCACTGAAGGGATCATCCCCCTGCTCCTCTCCAGAGCCACGGGATTCTTCAGTGGCAGCCCAATGACTGCCGACCCTGTGGGCCAAGGTCTTCCTCCTCTTCCTCCTCTCACCCCCTGGCACCTCAGGATGGATCTCCGAAGTGGGGACCTCGGTAGGAGAACTCAAACCCCTCGGGGAAGCCCGGGCGGTGGGACGCTCAGTGTCTATAAGGACGTCGGTGGCTGAGGTCGCTTGGACGGGCGCGGTCGAACTCGTCCCCTCCACTTTGGTCCTCTTCACCAGCCCGGAGGCTGCGGCGCCCTTTCTTTTGAGAGCCTTCAGGCCCCTGGCAAGCATCTGTGCTTTTTCGGCGTCCATACCTAAATAAAAAAAAAAAAGGAAGAGAAAAGAGAAGGAGGGCGTGCAAAAGAAGAAATGAAGAGAAGTAGGAGAAAGAGAGGAAAGGAAAGGAAAAGAAAGAAAAAAAAAACAGAGATGAAATACTGGCGGGATCCAGGGGGCTCAGGCCGATGTTGAACAGAAACTGCTCCTTTAGGAGGTTGGGGAGAGAAAGAGTTGGATATTTGAGGAGTTTCTGAGAGGCTTGATGGTCGTCCCCCCCAGGCTGGGTGTCCGGCGGACGGAGTCCCTCAGGGAGCCCCAAGGGGGCAACTCTAGCCTCAAGGTCGGGCATCGAACATAAAGAAACTTCCCCTTCCAGTTATGGATAGAAGAAGGGGTACCTTTCAACAACCCCTTCCTATCGAACTGTGGGGAGAAGTACCACCAATCCTTCACCGTGGGATGATGCTTGAAGGTGTAGAAGTATCTAAACAAAGAAAGGGTGGGCTGGACTTCGACTACATGACAAAGAGAGAGGAACCCTATCAAAAACCTAAAGGAGTTCGGTGCAACCGAAGCCAGAGAAATATCCAAAAACCAGAAAACAACAATGACAAAAGGCGGAAGAGGAAGCCGGAGTTCGGCACGGAAGGCCTCCTGGTACAGGCAGAAGCAGCCGGGGGGAGGGGCACTAGCCTGGTCGAATGGGCCAGGAAGTTCCAGTTCGTACTCCGGAGGAACTCCATACTGAACTCTTATCAGTTGGAGTTCGTCCGGAGTCAGAGAACAAGGAATGGCGTCCGGTGCAAAAATTGGACGAGGATCAGCTCTACCTACCGGTTCATCTACCACCTGAGGACTCTGGGAGACTGAGACAGACGAACTCCTAGAGCCGCTAGAAGAAGAACCCTTGGAAGACATCTAGAATCACACGAAGACCACTTACAGAGGCAAAATCCCTAAAAATCAGGGGAAACCACAGACAAGGTCTCGGGGGACTGATATGCAGAGCAAGAGGAAGAAAGATCGAATGGCAAAAGGAAGAACAAAAAGAGGAAGGATTTCGAGACTAACCTAGGCAATTCGAAGAGGTGCGAAGGTGCGAAAATGGGGGCGGCTCGAGGGATGCCTAAGGCTGGAAAGGGTGCTGAGAAAAATCGAAGTTCTCAGGGAGAAGAAGGATGCCAGAACGAGACCGTCGGATAGAGTAGGACACTTGGAGGAGGAGTGCGGGTTTAAATAGGCCCTGAGATCCGGCATAATGATGATTGCGAATCCCCTCTAACCGGTCTCTTTTCGCCGCGTGTCCCACTCACCACAGCAGGCGGTTAAAAAGTGGCAAACGGCTGACAGTGCCTTTATTGCGCCGCGCCTTGAGCACCGTTCCGCTGCAGGTTCTAAAAGAGCCTCTTTGAATTACCTCGATTTGAAAAGACTCCAGCGCACGCGCATAAAATGCCAAAATATCTGAGGATGATTGCACGCGGACATCAAGGGAGCAACTTCAGCTATGATAATCTTTCTGTACTTCCTTCATTCAAAATTCGAACTCAGAAGTAGGGAGACTGGTGTTGGGTATAAAATACCCTCAGCCGAAGTTCTTAACAGGATTGACCATCCCAGGACTCCTCCGGCTTTCGACCACAGATGGTATCTCTCCAGACTTCTCCAACAGCTGGATTTCCACAGTGCTGACTGAATTCTCCCGACGGACGAACTCCCACTGCACCACCCGAGCTCCTTCAACATGAGTTCCCCCAGTTATCTTAAGCCGCCCCAAGTGCTCACTAAGCTCCACCGCCAGCCGACTTTCTAGACTATCAGCTGTTCCCCGAATCCCTTCCAGACTTCTTCCAGCCAGGTTCAACTCCAATCCAAACTACTCCGGACTTCGTCAACGGCTGAACTTCTCTGACGGCAGATTCCTACAACTACCAGATTTCACTCGGACTCCTACGGGAGCCAGATCTCATCCCCGACCTCGATTGCGAAAAGGCTTCGCTCGGACTCCTATGGGAGCCGGGCTCCGTCCTCGACCCCGATTGCTGGTAAACTTCGTCCGGACTCCTAAGAGAGCCAGACGTCACCCTTGACTTTGATTGCAGGTAGACTTCGCTCGGGCTCCTACGGGAGCCAGATCTTGTCTCCAGCTCCAGCTGTGGGAAGACTCCGCCCGGACTCCTACGGGAGTCGGACCTCGCTCCCAACTCCAGCTGCACGCGGACTTCGCCCGAACTCCTACGGGAGCCAGGCTCCGCCCATGACTTCGCTTACAGGTAAACTTCATCCGGACTCCTAAGGGAGCCGGACTTCATCCCTGACTTTGATTGCAGGTAGACTCAGCCCGGACTCCTACGGGAGCGGGATCTCATCCCCGACCTCGACTGCAGAAAGGCTTCGCCCGGACTCCTACGGGAGCCGAGCTCCATCCTCGACCCCGACTGCTGGCAAACTTTGTCCGGACTCCTAAGGGAGCCGGACTTCACCCCTGACTTTGATTGCAGGTGGACTTCGCTCGAGCTCCTACGGGAGCCAGACCTCGTCTCCAGCTCCAGCTGCGGGAAGACTCCATCCGAACTCCTGTGGGAGCCGGACCTCGTCCCCGACTTCAACTGAAGGAAGACTTCGTCCGAACTCCTACGGGAGCCAGACTCTGGGCTCTTCTCAAACGGGTAGCTAACCACTTCTCCCCGCCAGACACTCCAGCCGAGCTTCAGCCGACAAGCCTACACTCCCTGGCGTGGCCGCAGTAACGGCCACGACTCTGCTCCACTTTCTGCGATGAATTTCGTGCGGCTCCATTACTCCCTGGCCAACCGCTATGATGCCCACGATCCTGCTCCACTTCCTGTGATGGATACCGCGCGATTCTTCCATCCTCTTGCAAGTTGCGACAATGGATGCCACTCCACTCCCCACGACAGATTCCACGTGGCATGTCCTGGTGATAGCCACGATTCCACTCCACTACTCTTCGCAACAAACTCCTCCTGACTCTGGGCGGCCCACTGCCAGACGGTTACAGACA
Organism: Elaeis guineensis; assembly: GCF_000442705.2. Taxonomy (NCBI): domain Eukaryota; kingdom Viridiplantae; phylum Streptophyta; class Magnoliopsida; order Arecales; family Arecaceae; genus Elaeis; species Elaeis guineensis. The sequence goes on along the minus strand of NC_025995.2, from coordinate 48,337,167 downwards.
TCGCTATCAGTCTGTTGCCTCCTCCGCCTATAAAAGGGGGACCCCATATACGTTATTCTCTAAGCTCTCATTTTTTACCTAGAAACTTTGCTAAAATTTTCGTTCGAGCACTCCATTCTTGTTGAGGTAGAGAACTGACTTGAGCATCGGAGGGTCTTGCCGGAGCAACCGCACCTCTGATTTAGACTTCTTTTGCAGGTCCCGGCGGCGACCGCGACTCCAGCTTCTCTGGTGCAGGCGGGTTTTTGCACCAACAGTGTCTAAGGCAAGCTTTGGCAGACCCTCCCACCGATCGAACTTACCTGACCTCTTGATAAAATTATATTTTGATCGGATCACTTGACTATTCGAGCTGACCCATGTCAGCTAGGTAAATCAGTGTGACTGATTTAGGTACTCCTAGACGAGCCCTTTTAAATGGTCTCCCTTAAGCTGACTTGGTGAAGCCAGTGGGAGGATTAAGATATGTTGGTTCATCTGACCTCTTCCTCTAAATCAATTAAATCTTTTAAAATTATTAGATCTTTAAAATAAATAGTTATGGTGATAATTAGATCATAGTCTGTCATTAAGTGGATGATAATGGGTCCATCAATTGGTTAATCATTGGAGGCCCAAAGGCCTGGTGCTTATCGATTGATGAAATTGTCATTCATAATATGATTTCTTGATAGCATCTTTCTAAATGGTGGTTCGATTAGCCAACCAAAGTTTGACCTAATCATTCATTGACTAGATGGGCCAAGTATGGTCATGTTAATGGTTGGACCTGACCAGACCTTTTTTGTGGAGGCCAAAGCCTACTGATTAGGGATAGGGGCAAAATTAAAATTACTAAAAATTATTTAGAAAAATAATTAGTTATGAACCTACCCTTAGATGTACATGGGTTGGCCAACCAAGGTTGGGCTTGTGTGTAATCTAAGTGGATTCTAGTACCCACTAAAAAATTAAGGTAATTCTTCGAATTGGAGGTAGAAGCTACCAATTCGAATAAAATAGTGAGAGAAACTTTTTGATTAAAGTCTAAATCTTTAGTTTTAATGAATCAATTACTAATTAGGTTATGATTTTCTTTTGTGCAAATATGGCCACTTCCTATCGCTCTGATCATTGTTGGACAATGATAAGTTGGTGGGATCCAACTTCGGTAGCTGGTACCGAAAGTTGAAGATAGTCCTGGAGCATGAACGGATCCTATATATGATAATAGATCCTGCACCTGAGGAGCCAGCTGTCAATGCATATGGAATAGTCAGAGATACTTATTAAAAGTGGCTCAATGATCGGATCACGATGCGCTGCATCATGCTGGCTGCCATGAGCAACAAGTTCAGTCATAGATTTGAGATGGCTCAACCAAAGAACATGCTTCAAGTATTGAAGGATGCCTTTGGCACACCCGATGATGTGGAGAGGCACAAGACTAGTTGTACTATCTTCAACGTCAAAATGCGGGATGATGCCTTTGTCACTGATCATGTATTGTATATGATCGAGTTGATGGAGCATTTGAGCAAGCTCGGCTTTTCCTTGCATGAGCAGCTTGGGAAAGATGCAATACTGAACTCACTGCCCAAGTCTTATCTCCCATTCCTCACTCATTATAGAATGACAAAGCCTGAAGTAAACTACCACAAGTTACTAGGGTTGCTTCAGAACTTTGAGAAGGATCACCAACTCCACAAGGAGTCAGTGAACTTAGTGGGAGGTTCGTCTTCTGGTTTTCAACCCTTTGAGAAAAAAAAGAAGAAGAAGAAGAAGAAAGTGAAGAAGGTGCAAGTTTAGGCTGAGACATCAGTACAGGGCCAGACCAGAAAGATCAAGCCCGATAAGAGTCAAACTAAATATTTCTTTTGCAAGAAGTGGGGGCACTGGAAGAGGAACTGTCCTTAGTACATTGCCTCTCTAGACCCGAACAGGTAGAGAAAGTAGCAAGCTGTTGCTGGGCAGGATATTTATATGATAACTCATTACAATTTCTCTATTTGTGATATAACTGACTGGGTATTGGATACCGATAGCCCTTACCATATTTGTAATTCATTGTAGGGGTTGCAGGTCAGTAGGAGATTCGAGTAAGGTGAGAGATTTCTGAATGTTGGAGATGGAAGACCAGTTCCAGTTCTAGTATTAGGAATCTTGAAACTTATATTTGAGTCCCATACCATTGTTCTTAATAATTATCATTTTTGTCTCAGTTTCTTTTTAAATGTTATTTCTGTAGGCCTTCTGGCCAAAAATGATTATGAAATTTCAATAATGAAACAAGTTTGTAATATCATTATGAATGGTGTTACTATTTTTAGTGGACATTTGAACAATGGTGTGTATATGTTATCACAACCTGTTAACGTAGTCTATTTTACTGGCAAGCACCCTAGATTAGATAGTGTATCAAATATCTACTTATGGTAGGCTAGGTCATATAAACAAGAATAGGATAAACGGGTTGACTCAAGAGAAAATCCTCGAAGTCAGTGATTGTGAATCACTTCCAACCTGTGAGTCCTGTCTTCTTGGTAAAATGACCAAGTCACCTTTTATTGAAAAAGATGAGAGAGCTACTGAGCTCTTGGGCCTAGTATATACTGATGTATGCAGGCCCATGAGCATAAGTGCTAGAGGTGGATATTTCTACTTCATCACTTTTATGGATGATCTATCCAGATATGGATATGTCTATCTGATGAAACATAAGTCGGATTCATTTAAAATATTCAAACAATTTCGAAGTGAAGTACAAAAATAAACTGAGAAGAGTATTAAAACTCTTTGATCTGACCAAGGAGGGGAATACCTTTCTGGTGAGTTTCTCACATATCTGGAGAGAATGGGATTCTCTCCCAATGGACTCCTTTAGAAATACCACAGCATAATGGTGTGTCTGAAAGGAGAAATCAAACTCTGTTAGACATTGTCCGATCCATGATGGGTTTTGCTAGCTTGTCGATATCCTTCTAGGGATATGCACTTGAATCGACTTGTTATCTGTTAAATAGGATTCTAAGTAAGTATGTAATTAAGACTTCATATGAGATATGGATAGGACGTAAGCCAGCACTTTCACACCTTAGGGTCTGGGGGTACCCGACCTATGTCAAACAGTTAGTTACAGATAAACTTGGACCTAGGTCTGACAAATGCACATTCATAGGGTACCCCAAAGAGATCAAAAGATATTTTTTCTATCATACTGATGAACAAAAGATATTCGTCAGCATTAAGGCAACTTTTTTAGAAAAGGAGTTCCTTGGTGAAGGAACCGTTGTTTCTAAGATTGAACTTGATGAAGTTCAACAGGTAGAAGGACCGACACCAATAGCTGAACCTGAGTCAGATTTGATTAGATCAAATTCGAAGCTCAATATACCTGCATCATTAAGGCAATCTAATAGAGTACCATATCAGTCGGACAGATACTATAGTTTTTTGATCCGGAATGGTGATCTCATCGAGCTCAATAAGAACCATAAGGATCCGATCACCTATATGGATGCAATGCAGAGATCTGATTATGAGAAATAGCTTGAAGCCATGCAATCCAAAATGGAGTCCATGAAGGTCAATGATGTATGTGTTATGATCCAGGTGGTGTGCCCAAGGCCCAGGGGACCAAGACTAAGGCCAAGGTCCATCATTCATGAGGGCTTCATGAAGGCTCTAGGGCTAGTTGGGCCCTAGGTTGAAAGGCTGTGGGCCTTTCGGGTTCTTGAGGTCTAGGTTATGTGGGCCTCAAGGGATCAACTCCTTATGGCTAGGTCTGGGCCCAGGATAGGTGAGATTAGGTCAAGTCATGGGTGTACATGGGCTTGGATTAACCTAATCTCCCATAGAGTTGGTCAAGGGAGTTTTGGGTTTGGGTCACTTGACCCAGTGTTTATATATACATGTACTTGTATAGGTTTGATTAAGCCAAGAAAATAGATGACTCTTTCTTCCAAGTCTCTCTCTCTCTTCTCCCTCTCTCTCCAGCAATCTTCCATGCACCAGGAGCAAGAAACCCTAGGGTTTCTTGCCGTCAGTCCATAAAAGGAAAGAAAGGAAGGGAGGCACTAGCCCCTTCCCCCATTGCAGCCGCCAGCCATTTCTTCTTTCCCCTCTCTTGTAGGTGCCCAAACACTAGGTCCAAGACCTGGAATCTCTTGAGAAGAGGTTGGTACAAGTCTCTCTCAGATCTGGAGTTGATCTGAGGTCGTTTGAGGTGCGGGTGAGATCTCCATCAACAGATCTACAAAAAGGCTGCAGCAGGACAGATCTGCGAGGTCTGTCTCCATCTATCTTCTTCTCCATCTAGAATATCCTGATTTGAGATCTAGAAACTGAAGAACCTCGGTCCAGGTTTTCTCTAGTTGGGTACCAGATCTTGGATTTTTTAAAGGTGGTTTCAAAGGTGTTCTTCATCTAGAACGAAAGGCTGACGAAGAAGACAGCAACCTGGCTGATTTTGTCAAGGGCCTTGGATCGTGTCCAGAAGTCTCCAGATCTATTTGTTACTGGTTTTGTTGCACCAAAGGTCTGTGGGAGGAGCCAAAATCATGCTCCAATAGTTGGTATCAGAGCCATGGTGGTGAGGAAGTGGTTCCAAGTGCGAGAAGTTGAAGATCCCAAGTGCTGAAAATTTTCAGCAAGGTACCATCAAGGTATATTCTACACTTCTTGATTTTATATTGCTTGTTTGGCTTGGATCCAATCATGGGAAGCAATATGAAGGTTGAGTTCGAGAAGTTTGATGGCAAAGGGAATTTTTTCATGTAGAAAGTCTGGGTGGAGGATCTTCTGGTGCAAGTAGATCTGGATCAGGCTTTGGATGAGAAGCCTGAGGGAATGACAGATAGACAGTGGGCATCATTGGAGAAGAAAGCATGCTCGGTGATCAGAGGATGTTTGGCGGATGCGACATTATATTCGGTGCTGGAAGAAAAGACCCTGAAGGGCCTTTGGTCAAAGTTGCACACCATGTATATAGGAAAAAATATGTGTAACAAGCTAATGCTGAAGAAGAAGTTGTACAGTCTTCGGATGCAGGAGGGATCTGATGTGATTGGCCACATTCAGAGGTTCGACCAGTTGTGCACGGTGTTATGAATATCAGGATGAAGCTGGATGAGGAGGACAAGTTCCTGTTGCTTTTGTGTTCACTACCAGGATCATATGATTCTTTGGTGACTATACTGCTCTACGACAAGGAGACTCTGGAATATGAGGACATGGTCTCGGTACTGAGGTCTAATGAGCAGAGAGAAAAGTTGACCAGAGATCGGGCTCCCCAGGATGGTTTGGCAGTAGGGGAGAGGACAGATAGAGGCAAAGGCAGAAGCAAGTCCAGGGGGCGGTCCAAGTCCAGGAAGGGAAAGAAAGAGGTGAAATGCTTCAAGTGCAATGAGTTCGGGCACTTCAAGCGAGAATGTCCACTATGGAAGAGCAAGAAGGGAGAAAGAAGTGGCTCAGAATCAGTGAGTGCAGTTGCTGGGCAGCAGGTGGAGGATGATCTACTTGTGGTATCAGATGGTCACAGGTATTACACAGAGGAGTGGACACTAGACTCTGCGTGCTCACATCACTACCACCACACAGGTCTTGGTTTGCGACATACACCAAGACAGATGAGGGATCAGTGACTCTAGGTGACAATCATCCTTGCAAGGTGGCTGGGATAGGGACAGTCAGGGTGAGGATGTTTGATGGGATTGTGAGGACATTGACAAATGAAAAGCACATCCCGGAGCTAGAGAAGAATCTGGTGTCACTAAGCTACTTGGAGCGCAGTGGATACAGCTTCAGCAGTAGGGCTAGAAGCGGAGTACTGAACATCTCCAATGGAGCTATGGTGGTGATGAGAGGCAGGAGGTTGGACAATAACCTCTATCGCATGGAGGGATCTGTGGTGACCGGAGAGTCTGATGCAGCAGCTGCAGCACAGGACCAGCAGGGGGCTTACAAGATGTGGCACTACCGCCTAGGCCACATGGGTGACAGAGGGCTGAGGGAGTTGAGCAGGAGAGGACTCATCTCTGATCTGGAGGATGGTGCTACAGGAGAGATCTGTGAGCCTTGCCAGATGGAAAAGCAGAGAAGAGTTCAGTTCAACATCAGTACAGCCTGCAGTGTAGCCCCTCTGGAGTTAGTACACATGGATGTGTGGGGACCAGCCCAAGTTTTAGCTAGGAATGGGGCTAGATACTTCATGACCCTAATTGATGATTTCTTAAGGAAACTCTGAATTTACTTCATGAGAGAGAAGTCAGAGGTCTTCATCAAGTTCAAGATCTAGAGAGCTGAGGTGGAGGAGTAGGGGAGGAGCGTGAAGTGTCTGAGGTCAGACAATGGTGGGGAGTACACCAGCAGAGAGTTTCAGGACTACTGTGAGGAGTGTGGGATCAGGAGATACTTCTCAGTTAGGGGGACTCCACTGTAGAATGGGGTGGCCGAGAGGATGAACAGAACACTTCTGAAAAAGGCACGATGCATGAGGCTACAGATAGGGCTTCCAAAGGAGTTCTGGGTTGACACAGTAGTGTGCGGGTTACTTGGCCAATCGATCACCTCACACCAGGTTGGATGGCAGGCTTCCAGAGGAGGTGTGGTCTGGGAGGATAGTTGGGCTAGACCATCTATGGGTATTTGGGTGCACGGCCTATGTGCACATTGGAGCTGGTCAGCAGAGCAAGCTAGATGCCAGATCATGCAAGACGGTGTTTCTAGGCTATCCGTGAGGAGTCAAGGGATACAGGCTGTGGGATCCCTTGGAAAAGAAGATCATCATTAGTTAGGATGTGACTTTTGATGAGGAGTCAGTCCTACAAAGGCGAGCAGGCATCGAGGAGCAGCAGGAGCAGGAGGAGGTCCAGCAGGGCGCTGCTGGATAGCTTACCTCTTTTATTTTGCCTCTTACAGGTACTACGGAAGGACATGACATTCAGGTGGAGAATCTACCTAAGGTGTCTCCACAGGTGGAGAGGACTCGAACGGATGATCGAGGTGGAGAGGTCCAGCAGAAGCGAGCTGGACCGAGGACTGATATCGATGTTGCCCTACACAAGCCCAAGAGGACCATCAGGCAACCGAACCGATATGGCTTCGAGGAGATGCTGTCATATACCCTGGTGACAGTGAATGGAGACCCATATACGTATCAGGAGGCTATTGAGAGCCAGGATAGAGAGCGGTGGATCCAGGAAATGTCCGAGGAGATGCAGTCTCTCCACCAGAACCAGACGTGGTAATTGGTGCAGTTGCCACAGGGGAGGAGGCCCATTGGCTGCAAATGGGTCTACAGTCACAAGGAAGGGCCTTCAGAGCAGGGAGGTATCAGATTCAAGGAGAGCTTAGTGGCCAAGGGATACTCCCAGAAGGAAGGCATCGACTTCAGTGAGGTCTTCTCTCCCGTCGTCAGACATACTTCCATCAGAATGTTGCTGAGCATTGTAGCAGCTCAGGATTTAGAGCTGGAGCAGATGGATGTCAAGACGGCATTCCTCCATGGGCATTTGGAGGAGAGGATTTACATGGAGCAGCCACCCAGTTTCAGGGATCCAGGATCAGAGGGAAAGTTTTGTTTGTTGCAGAAGTCGTTGTACGGGCTGAAGCAGTCGTCGAGGCAATGGTACAAGCGGTTTGACTCCTATGTGCGCAGCATTGGACTTTCCAGGTGCGAGTTTGATCTCTGTGTTTATGTTCAGTCTCTTGAGGATGGTTCTAGACTGTTCCTACTCTTGTATGTAGATGACATGCTTATAGCATGTAAGAGTAGGAAGGTTGTGCAGGATCTGAAGGCATCCTTATCTCGGGAGTTTGAGATGAAGGATTTGGACCCTGCAAGGAAGATCCTAGGCATGGAGATTTTCAGAGACTGAGCCAGAGGGTGCTACATCTATCTCAGGGGGCCTACATACAGAAGGTCTTAGAGAGGTTCGGGATGAAGGGAGCAAAGCCGGTGGAGCTGCCACTTGTCGATCACTTCAGACTCTCGAAGACCATGGCACCACAGACTGAGGTGGAGGCTCAGGAGATGGAGAAGGTTCCTTATGCTTCAGGAGTTGGGAGCTTGATGTATGCGATGGTCTGTTGTAGGCCAGACATCGCTCATGCAGTGAGTCAGGTTAGCAGGTTCATGGCGCAGCCTGGTAGGGAGCACTGGAGAGATCTGAAGTGGATATTCAGATACCTGGTGGGTTCAGTTGGAGTTGGCATCTGCTACGGACAGCGAGGAGGTGCAGTGGGATACTCTGACATGTCCAGGGAGGCTCAAGGGTTGATTGGCGGTTATGTAGATGCAGACTTCGGTGGAGATGTGGATACCCGGAGGTCTGTGACAGGCTTCATCTTTAGCCTGTATGGAGGTCCTATTTCTTGGAGATCGAGTTTGCAGCCTATCACAGCCCTATCCACTACAGAGGTGGAGTACATTGGGCTGACAAAAGTAGCTAAGGAGGCAATTTGACTGAAGGGTTTGTTGATGGAGATGGGCCTTACTCAGGAGACCATTAGAGTGCACTGTGACAGCCAGAGTGCACTTCTATTAGCACAGAACTTAGTCTATCATGCAAGGACAAAGCACATCGACATTCGATATCATCGGATCAGGAAGCTTGTGGAGGATGGAGAGGTGGAGCTGATAAAGGTACACACCAAGGAGAACCCAGCTGATGCACTTACGAAGGTACTTCCACAGGATAGCTTTCGGAGATGTGTTGAGCTGATGCAGCTGATGGATAGAGTGGAGCTGGTTGAGGCCTTGGAACACCAAGGTGGAGATTGTTACGATCCAAGTGGTGTGCCCAAGGCCTAGGGGACCAAGGCTAAGGCCAAGGTCCATCATTCATGAGGGCTTCATGGAGGCTCTAGGGCTAGTTGGGCCCTAGGTTGAAAGGCTGTGGGCCTTTCGAGTTCTTGAGGTCTAGGTTATGTGGGCCTCAAAGGATCAACTCCTTATGGACCAGGTCTGGACCCAGGATAGGTGAGATTAGGTTGAGTCATGGGTGTACATGGGCTTGGGTTAACCTAATCTCCCATAGAGTTGGTCAAGGGAGTTTTGGGTTTGGATCACTTGACCCGGTGTTTATATATACATGTACTTTTATAGGTTTGATTAAGCCAAAAAAATAGATGACTCTTTCTCCCAAGTCTCTCTCTCTTCTCCCTCTCTCTTCAGCAATCTTTCGTGCACCAGGAGCAAGAAACCCTAGGGTTTCTTGCCGTCAGTCCATAAAAGGAAAGAAAGGAAGGGAGGCACTAGCCCCTTCCCCTATTGCAGTCGCCAGCCATTTCTTCTCTCCCCTCTCTTGTAGGCACCCAAACACTAGGTCCAGGACCTAGAATCTCTTGAGAAGAGATTGGTACAAGTCTCTCTCAGATCTGGAGTTGATCTGAGGTTGTTTAAGGTGCGGGTGAGATCTCCATCAACAGATCTACAAAAAGGCTGCAGCAGGACAGATCTGCGAGGTCTATCTCCATCTATCTTCTTCCCCATCTAGAATACCTTAATTTGAGATCTATGAATTGGAGGACCTCGATACAGATCTGATCTGGTTGGATACCAGATCTTGGATTTTTTTGAGGTGGTTTCAAAGGCGTTCTTCAACTGGAACGAAAGGCTGACGAAGAAGACAACAACCAGACTGATTTCGTCAAGGGCCTTGGATCATGTCCAGAAGTCTCTAGATCTATTCGTTGCTGGTTTCACTGCACCAAAGGTCTGTGGGAGGAGTCGGGATCATGCTCCAACAGTATGGACATTGGTTGACCCACCTGAAGGGTTTAAACCCATTGGGCGTAAATGGGTCTTCAAAAGGAAGAGGGGTGCAAACGGAAAGGTGGAGACCTATAAAGCCCGTCTGGTTGCCAAGGGGTATCATCAACATTATGGTATTGACTATGATGAGATGTTCTCTCCTGTGGCAATGCTCAAATCCATTCGGATAATGCTTGCAATAGTTGCCCATCTAGATTATGAGATCTGGCAGATGGATGTAAAGATAGCTTTCCTGAATGGAGAGCTAACCGAAGAGGTGTATATGATACAACCTGAGGGGTTTACATCCACAGATGAGTCCAAGGTGTGCAAGCTTTAGAGATCTATTTATGGATTCAAGCAAACTTCTCAAAGTTGGAACATGCATTATGATAAGGTGATCAAAACGTATGGCTTCATTAAGAATGGAGAAGAGCCCTGCATTCATAAATGGGCAAATGGTCCAGTTGTGGTATTCCTTATCTTGTACATGGATGATATTCTCTTAATCGAGAATGACATCCCTGTACTACAGGGAATAAAAGTTTGGTTGTCATCGCAGTTCTCCATGAAGAACTTGGGTGAAGCATCCTACATCCTAGGGATGAAGATCTATAGGGATAGATCTAAAAGGATGCTTGGGTTATCCCAGTCCACGTACATAGACACTGTGCTGAAGAGGTTCAGCATGAAGAATTTCAAGAAGAGCTATCTACCGATAGGCTATGAAATTTCTCTCTCTAAAAAAAATTATTCGACAACTCCTAAAGAGAGAGAGCGTATGAGTAGAGTCCCATATGCTTCGACCGTGGGATCTATCATGTACGTCATGACATGTACAAGGCTAGATATGGCATACTCACTAGGATTAGTGAGTAGATACCAATCTGATCCTGGAGAAAACCATTGGAAAGTGGTTAAAGCCATCCTTAAGTATTTGAGAAATACTAAGGACCAATGGTTGGCTTATGATGAGTCAGATCTGAAATTTTTGGGGTTCACAGACTCCAGCTTTCAATCTGACCATGATGACAGTAGAAGCGTGTCGGGTTTATCTTTACTCTGAATGGTGGAGCCATCTGCTGGAAGAGTTTCAAGCAGCATACTATGGCAGACTCTGTTTGTGAGGTAGAGTACATCACAGCATCGGATGTCGTGAAGGAAGTTGTGTAGCTGAGAAAATTCATCACCGAGCTCAGAGTAGCACCCTCCCTCGATAGTTCGATCTTGCTCTATTGCGACAGCACTGGTGCCATTGCTCAGGCAAAGAAACCCAAAGCATACCAGCAGACGAAGCACATTTTGCATCGCTACCTCCTGATCTGTGAGATTGTGGATCGAGATGCCGTTGACCTTCAGAAGATCGATGGAAAGGAGAACCTGACCGACCCCTTCACTAAAGCTCTGACGATAAAGGAGTTTGACAACCACAAGTCGAAGATGGGTATTAGATACTATGCCGAGTGGCTTTAGGACAAGTGGGAGTTGTTGAAAAATATATCCCAAAAGCCAATCGTCAATCTGTTGACGGTTGAGCAACCTTATATTGTAATTGATTTGTTAATAAATAGAATATATTTTTGGTATTTTCATCATAAGTTTTCATCTTCTAATAAACTTCATTGTTATGATGAAGTCCTTAGGACTTTTTAGGTTCAATAAAGAGAGGATTTATCGATTAATCTTTAAAACTCTTCATGACCAAATGATAGGCTGTTAATAAGGACGACAGCTTCTATCGAGCATAGGTCACTGTAGGCCATATGGGTTGGTTGTCCTCTTAACCAAAGAGTATGAAGACACTGGTATGGTATACAAGTGAGATGTAAGGGTACATCATCATTGAATATGACCAACTCCAGAGTATTCTACTGTCGAGAATGTCTCTGATAGGATATAGGTATAAATATCCCTTTGACCTGAGATCGCCTCAGTGACTTGCAAGCAACTCACTATGCTTTGGTACTAGACTAACTGAATTCCTAATTCAGTGATGGAAGGCTTTTGGGAATAGTCAAGTACTTGCAAAGTCAGAGTGTGATCAAGATGGGTTTGACCACTCCAAGAGTTAGAGAAGAATGAGTCGCTGTATTTCAATTTAGCAAAATCTTAACCAGGGTAATCCATCAGATGGATTTGATATTTTAAAATACAATATGAATAATTTGACCAGAGTTGATAGTTGAACTCTGAGGTATCCTTTGAATATTTTGGTCAAGGAGATGAATTATATGGAAACTATATCCGCATGGGTTCTAAAGATGTTGTTCTAGACATTCGACCTATCCGGCCGTCAGGTACCATTGCTAGATGGTCACTTTGATTGGTACAAAAATTTATTTTTGTACTACTAACTTAGGTTCAGATCTATGAGGTCACACACATTATAGTTCATGATCCGATCGGATGGTTGATCAATGATTAAAAATCATTCTAGGGTTAAATGATCAATACGATTGACATTTAACCTAGTGCAAGTGTTGTAGGAAGATCGATTAGTAATTTGATTGCTAATTGGCTTAATTTGATTAAGCTAAAGGACTAAAATTAAGTTCAATTAAATATGATTTAATTTGGTTTGGGCTTGATTGGATCAAGTCCAATTGATTTATTGGATAAGCCAAGTGCAAGGAAAAACTAGTCCTAGTTCAAATAGGACTTGGGTCAACCTAATTTTTAATTTGATTAAAAAATTAAATCTAATTTAAATCTAATTTAATCTGATTAAATTAGTCTCTTGATTGGGTTAAGACCTATTTTAATTAGATTGATTTAATTTTGGTTTGATTTGGTTTGAGAAATCAAATTTGAACAAGTCATAGATTGAATCCTAGTAAGACTAGGATTCCACCTTGCGCCACCTTAGCCCCCCATGCCTACTCTCTCTTATCCCATGCCCACTCTCTCTCATTTTGTGTGACAAAACCCTCTTTCCCAGGTCTTCACGCATACCCAAAACTCTCTTCTCTTTTTCTCTTATATGGAATGTGGTTGTGGATCAAGTCAAAGTAGGAATTAGTTTGGATTTTATGAGATAGAGTTTTAGGAAACCAAAACTCTTTCCTTATGGAACTGATTTTATCCAAATTTTTTTTAAGATTTTTATTTTTTTTATGGTACATAATATGCACCCTTTGCTGGTGGTCCACAGCAGAAAAATAAGGAGGGGACGCCCAAGAGTTGGGCGCCCCTTGTCTTGCCTTATTTGGATAATCCTTGACTAGGTATTTGACGTAGACAAGGACTCTCATATCTCTCTATTTAAAATGAATTTCTTCTTGAAATTTTTTAATAACATAGATAATTGAGAGTCCTTTGGGGCATCCAAAAATCAAGGAGATAAAGTCTTGGGGCATAGAGATCTAATAGACACAAAACTAGGTGTCTGGGTTAGAGCAAAGAGAAGAAGAAGAGGGTCTTCTTCTAGAGTTGCTGGGTTCATCTCTTTCCTTTTTTCATCTATAAGTTTTCTGAGAGTGTCTCATCTAAAACTTCTTCTCCTACTTCTCATCTTTGAAAGAGTCTAAATCAAGAAGAAGAAGGCATCTGATCGACCATCGAAAAAAGATCAGTGCAGTACTAGCATACTGTGCTGATTTCTTGAACCAGGACTTCTGATCGTGATTCGTGGGCTCGTGTGGATGACTCCTAGAGGCCGGACATATGTGCACCTTGCAACATCATCCTCAAGTCCGTATCAGAAAAGTTAGAATGTCTAACTTGCAAGGTAATAGATCTGATCTTTTATATTTTACATATATTAGATGTAGTATAGAAACATGTTGATATGATCAACATGTAGTTCTTGCTCTTTATATTTTAATTTTTGATTTAATGCAATATAATAGTCATGTAATAAGATCTTATATCTAAAATTTTTTTAATTTTATAAGATAAATTTTTGATTTATTTTAGTCTTTCACTGCCTGATCTTGAAAAAGTTTCAAGATCTAACCCTGAAACTCTAGATCTGGTTCATTCAAGTCTTTCATGGAAAACTTTTATGATAGCCAAATTTTGATCGATTGCAACATCGAAATATCATTCATAATGAGCAGTATGTTACCCACATACAAGACCAAGAAGGCAATAGCACTCCCACTAGTCTTCTTGTATACACAAGGTTCATCTACATTTTTGATAAAGCCAAATGATTTGACTGTCTCATCAAAATAGATGTTCCAGCTCATTGATACTTATTTTAATCCATATATGGATCTATTCAGCTTGCATACTAGATTTGTTCTCTCACTTGAGATAAATTTCTCTAGCTGAGTTATATAGACTTCTTCTTCAAGATTTTCATTGAGGAAGGCAGTCTTGACATCCATCTGCCAGATCTCATAGTCATGGTATGCTGCAATAGCAAGCATTATTCGAATAGACTTGAGCATGGCTATCGGTGAAAAGGTTTCTTCATAATCAACACCTTATTTTTGTTTGAAACCTTTTGCCACATGCCTGACCTTATAAGTTTCTACCTGGCCATCTACTTCAATCTTCTTTTTGAAGACCAATTTGCAGCCTATTGGAGTCACACCCTCAGGCACATCAACCAAAGTTAAAACTTGGTTGGCATACATGGAGTCCATTTCGGATTTCATGGCATTTAGCCACTTGTCAGAGTCACTACTCATGATAGTTTCCAAATAGGTTATAGGATCATCATCCTCAATAATGTGGGTTGTGTTGTCATTCTCAATGATAAATTCATACCTGAGTGGTACACTATAAACTCTACTTGAATATCGGAGAGGAGGTATATGTAGTGGTTGTGCCTCAACAATGGGCACAACTAGTTGAGAACTATTTGGTGAATCCTGGATCGATTGTAGGTTTTGAACTTCCTCAAGTTCAACAGACCTCCCACTGTCTCCTTCTTGGATAAACTCTTTCTTCAATAAAATGGCATGCCTATCAACAAACATCTTTTATTGAGTAGGGTTATAGAAGTAGTATCCTATACTCTCTTTAGGATAACCTACAAACCTGTATTTTTCTGATCTAGCATCCAATTTATGTCTATCAATATTTTTCACATAAGCTGGGCAATCCTAAATCTTAAGATGCTTAAGATTGGGCCTTTTACCATTCCATATTTCATATAAAATTTTAAAAATAAATTTTGAAGGTACTTTATTTAAAATATATGCTGCAGCCTGGAGAGCGTATCCCCAAAAGGATAATGAAAGATCCATGAAGTACATCATGGACTGCACCATATCTAATAGGTGTGGTTCCTCCTTTCTGTAGTTTCATTTAATTGTAGAGTATAAGGAGGTGTCTATTGAAAGAGTATTCTATTTTGTTTCAAATAATCGAAGAACTCACTGAATAAGTATTCTCC
Source organism: Elaeis guineensis (assembly GCF_000442705.2). NCBI lineage: Eukaryota > Viridiplantae > Streptophyta > Magnoliopsida > Arecales > Arecaceae > Elaeis > Elaeis guineensis. The sequence goes on along the minus strand of NC_025995.2, from coordinate 48,322,087 downwards.
TCCTCGATCTGATCGAAGAGTTTTAATACTTTTACCAGTTTGTTTCTTGACCATTCTTTGATACTCTTTAAATTTGTCAAAGACTTCAGATTTGTATTTCATTAAATACACATATCCAAACCTTGACCTATCATCAGTAAACGTGATGAAGTAAGAGAATCCATCTCTGGCTTGAGTCGACATTGGACCACATACATCAGTATGTACAAGGTCTAAAATATCACTCGCCCTATCTCTATGTCCAGTAAATGGAGTCTTGATCATTTTTTTTATGAGGCAAGATTCACAAGTTTCATATGATTCATAATCATAAGGATCAAAGAAATTATCTTTGTATAACTTGTTAATTCTTGACTCATTTATATGGCCAAGTCGGCAGTGCCAGAGGTATGTGATATTCACATCCTCTCTCTTTCTTTTCTTCATATTATCAACATGAAGCACATTCATTAAGTGAAAGAAATATAAGACCATTATCAATAAAAGTACTTCCATAATATTCATTAAAAAAATATGAAGGAAAAACCAGCTTTTTCCTTGTAGGATCTTCCAGATCTAAAGAGATATGGGATGGAATATTTCAAAAAAAATTATCCTATGATATTTCAAATCTAAGATCTATTAGATCTAATTCTTATTATCTAATATTAAATCTAAAATTAAATCTAAAAATATGAGGAATAGAGAAATATCTCTAAGGTAACTAGATTACCCTGTAGATGATCGCAGCAATGCCCGAGGTTCTAAAATAGCCACGTAGTCGCCTGGCCTCTATCGGTATCCACTCAAGCAGGATCTAGATCATCTTCTCTTCATAAATTTTTGCTCTAAAAATCAGATCTGGATCTAATCTGAAAGATCTTCTGAAGCTGGAGCAGCAGCTTCTCGACAAATCTCTGCAGCCTTCTAATCAGGAAGCCACCATGCCTTAAGACAAATCTTTTCTGAGCTAGATTGGCTCCAGTCAGACTATGAGAAATCTTCTTAAGATTTTTTGGGTGAGTTAAATCATATTTGGCTCAGTCGAGATAGAAAAGATTACACGAGGAGAAAGTTAGGCTCAATCATGTACTAGCTCAATTTTCTTGAACCTAATTGGATCTAATCCAAATCAATCGAACTGAACTAGCTCAATTGATGACATCCAGACCCTAACTCTTATTTGTATGACCTAGTTAGATTTATTTCTGTATGGTAATGAGACATGTCGTGATCTCATCATCGACATCATCGAAACTCCTTTCAATGGACCAAAACTCTTCTGATTCAGACAATTAGAATGATTGATCATCAAGATCATTCTAATTGCTTCCAAAATCTACTAGTGATACCTAGTAGTATATGGTGGCAACTCATCAGAAATGAAGATGAACCTTTCGGTGCAGCTACCTGTGTGATTGAGTTCCTCTATCATGAGTCCTGACTGAATTAGGGTTAAGGTGAACTCGTCAAACCCAACATCAGTCATATGAATCAATCGATCGATCCAAGTTCGATGTGAAACCCCAATGGAAAACTCTTTTTCATTATTTACTCTGCCATGGCCATGGGCTTTAGGACTCGATCTTTCGATCATCATAGGACTACTCCTCTCATCTACCGAGGTTGATAGATCCCTTCTTGGTGCGATCTGATTCCTATAATAAATATGCTATAGCCAACATACACCTCAGAATTTCGAATGGCTAGAAGATCGAGTTATGGTGTATTCAAACTATAACACACTCAAGGTGAACTGTCGACGTACCTCAGATCAAAGAACTAGACATACAGCTGCAGCATCGAGCTAGTCATCGACGAGAAGGTAGACTTCCTTATGACTGCTCGAGGTGGTCACGCTCAGTACTCTCATTCTCAATGAATATCTGTACTCTCACTCTAGTGTCTCCACACCGTAGACTCAAAACACATCTACCCTAAGAAAGCGATCGTACACCAACCTTCTGGATTGATCACCATCCTCGTGATGATTCTATGGTCAGGAGCTGTTTATGAGTTAGTTATGTAAATTCATGCCTTAAATTTTCAACTCTTGAAAATATGAATTAACATTCCTACTAACTCAAAGGATGTATCACAAACATAATGTACACAATGTGATAGTAGAATAACCCTTTTATTCATTTATAGTCAAAATTATAAATTTGTCCTTACATTTGTACAGAAATGTGTCAGCCAATCTGGCATCTAAGGCACAAATCTAACAAAATATATAGAACAACTATTATTCTTTGCAATTATTTTAAAATCTTGTTCCAGTAATAATGGTATAGAAATAATATTTCTAACAATATTTGAAATATAATAACAGGTCTTTAGTTCCAAAATTTTGTCCGAAGGCAACTTCAAAACCCTGGTTCTTATAGCTTCGACCTGAATGGACTCTCCACTAGCACCGAACAACTCAAAGTCACCTTTATTCAGATTTCTTATTTTTTGCAGATCCTACAACGATTTACAAAGATATGAGCCACATGTGGTATCTAATACCCAAGAATCTAAAAATGAAGTACTTAATGATAAATTAGTTTGTATCATATACAAACCTTTAGCAATGCTTGCCAATTTCACGACTACAAGGTACTTCTTGTAATTTCTCTTCTAGTGGCCCTCCTTGCCACAGTGATAACAAGTACCTTTGGCGGAGACCTTCTTCTCCTTCTTCTTGGAGATGCTAGCATTAAGATTCATCTTTTTTTTAGAATCTTTCTTTGCCTTCTTCTTGCTGATCTTATCAACATGAAGGATCTGAGCCTTTTCATCCTTAAAATGGCTCTCTGCTATTTTCAATATGTTTAACAGTTCTGGCAAGTTGATGTTCAGTTTGTTCATGTGATAATTAATGACCAACTGAGAAAAAGTCATGGAGAGACCGTAGGATCAAATCCTGGCTTAGTTCACCATCCATGGCAAAATTCAGTTGTCTCAGACAAGTGATCAAATCAATCATCTTTAGGATATGCGTTCGCATGGAAGAACCTTTAGTCATATGGGCACGAAACAACTGCTTCGATATCTCATATCGAGTAGTTCGATTTTGTTTCCCATATAGCTCCTTAAGATTAAGGAGAATAGAGGGAATGTCCATGTCCTCATGCTTCCTCAAGAGCTCGTTGCTCATGGAGGCAAGCATGATATATTTGACAGTCACACTGTCATCTTTCCACATCTTATATGCAGCCCTTCCTCCTCGAAAGCATCTTCTCCAAGAGAATCTAGAGCAGGTGTATCCAGAATGTAGGAGGCTTTCTCTTGACTGAGAATAATTCTCAAGTTTCTTAACCAGTCGATATAGTTAGATCCAGTCAACTTGTTTATATCTAGGATACCTCTAAGTGAAAGTGAGGATTCCATGAGTGAAGTTAATCTACAACAACAAAAACATAATATAAGCAGATAACTCATGATGACATGCACAACTAGACTAGGACTTTTATCTAATTGTGTCTCTCATTATTTTATCAAACTTCATAGCCCTCAAATATAAAAATCGAGAAACATTCTAATGTTTCTTAGTTGAGTTGAGATCCCTATTCCTCACAAACATCTTGTGGATAGCACAACAAGTATTCATGAGTTCAAGAGTAGGTAACTCTTTACCAATTATACCTTTACAATTCTCAACATCTTTTATTCTAGCCTCTAGATCATATATAGTCTTATAGATAGCACAACAAACTATAGTGTTCTAGTTTAGTTAACCTTTCAATCCTATATAGTCATACTTAAATAATGCTACCCTTGTGGATAGCATAACAAAGCAATACTATTCAAATATGCCATAAGCATCAATATGTACTTGATCAATATCATGTCAATTTCTATAGTAAGTCTTGTGGATAGCACAACAAGCTCACTAAGACCTTGACATACTCTATCGATCAAGTTTGAAGAAAGACCCTTGTAATGTCTACATCATTAATCAATCTCAGTCAAAAAATCTACAAGACCAAATTGGCTAGATAAGTAGGTGGGAGGCTCTCTGTAACTTTTCTAGACACCAATAGAGTTGGCAAGACTAGCATACGGACTTAATTAAAAAATTGCCTATCACACTTTCTTCGACACCAATTGATCTTAAGAATTCAACTTTTGATTAAAAAGTGAATCCTGATATTACAACTTAATATAATTTGACGAGAGACTTTAAACTGATCTCGGCACATCCTAACAACAACCACATAAAATATACACTATAAATTATTAAATGTGACATGCTTCTACTATTCTAAATAGTAATCATATAAGGGTGCAATGGATATCAAAATATATGTCAAGCATATCAAAAAAAAAATAGTAAACTCTAATCACATTAGGCATGCTTTACACCCTTAATAATGCATTAATTTGAGCATCATACAACCATAATAATATAAATTTTAAAATTATCATAAATTAACAATTTAATAACTAAAATTAAATATCATGGTATATATAAAGTCAAAAATAATTTTTGAGTTTAAAGGATTGATGCTATAAATCAATGCAAAATTTTTGGCAAGATATGCACAAGAATAATTCTATGCACAACTATTGTACTTGTTTGATCGAATCAGACAAAGGTGGCTCTGATACCACTATTGAGTTCTAGCCACACAGTGAAAAATAATATTTAAAAAAATTTAAAACAAGCAAATCAATAGCTTTATCAAATAAAACTATCGAGCTGAACCCAAAACCCTAGAATCACTTTGCCGATCACAATCAAAGCAAATTCAAGCATGCAAAGAGATAGAAAATTATACTTTAACTAATATAAAAAAATGGCACATTGGTGTTATCCACAAGATCTCAAGGTAGAAGTCCTCCAATGGTGATCTACATGGATGTTGGCCAAAGTTCTTCCCAACTGATGCGCTACCGTAGCCTTGTCTTCTCAAGAACACTACCGACTTCGAACTTGAGTCACGATCGCACTAAAGCCCAGTTGCTTTCAATTTTTCTACCAGAACGATACCAAGAAGATACTCTTCAGATGTCATACAACCTAGGATTTAATTTTTGGCTCCAACATATAAAAAAATCAAATCCTAGGGCACTCAAGCAACACTTGCTGAAAATCTCACCACCCTTGTAGCAACTTTTGCCACTCAAAATTTTTTCTTTTTTTCTTTAGATTTTTTTTAAAATCTTTCTAATGTTTATCACATCTCTCTTCTTAGTTTTAGATAAAAATCACCACCAGAATCCATGTTGGCCATCCCCTATAAATAGGGGACCAAGGGACATCACATGGGATGAAGGGGCACCAACCTTTAGTGCTCCAACTTTCCATATGCAAAATAAATTCATTGAGTGAATTTTTTGATAATCCAATTTCTTGAAGCAAAAGAAATCTTAGTCTTCTACATGTCATAAAAAATTCAATGAATTTTAGCATCAAAACATAGGATTTTGGGTTAGGAATTAAAGGTAACGCGTAGAAAATTAAGAGTCCTCATTAAGGACTCTTCCTTTCACACGCCTAAAATAAAAGGGGTGGAATTTATTTTTACTGAGGGTTCTTGTGGGCATAGAAGACTTCTTCTCCACTTGAAACTCTTTCAAGTTAGATAAGGATCCAATCCAAATTGACCCAATCCCAGTAGGTCAAAGCCAACTGGTTTAGGTTAGCTCAAACACTTTGATCTAAACTAATTTGGGAACTTGGGTTAATACAATATGCAAGCATATCAAATTAACCCATAGAATTTATAATAAACTTTAATTAAATCAGATCAAGGTTAAATTCTAAAGTGTGTGACCCATTGGGTTTCAAATCTAGCTAGTAGACCAAGACTTTTGATGTAATCCTAATCCGATGAGATTAGGTCACCCGAAAAGTCTCAATCAACTTGGACTCTTCCAAATTGACTCCAGAATTAAACTCTTTTAATTCTAACAAATTCATAAGTTAAAATTCATGTCTAGCAACGTGTCATGACTATTCAAAAGATTTAAAATTTTGATAAAAAAATATCAAAATATCCTTCAGTGGTAAGTTTTCGTATAATTCAATCCTTCAGTCAAACAATAACCCAGATGAGTTGTGGGCATGAAAATATATCAAACTCAATCACTCATCTTTATGTATCTTAATCTGAAGGTGATGATTCAGTTGATGATACATTAAAAATTCTTTTCTAATTCTCACCCCACTTTGATCAAAGACTTCCAGAATCATCGTCCTATGAGATCACATAGGATGTTCGCTCTCCTTATTAGGAGTCACTGATCCCTTATTGATCACTCACAACCTTTATGCACACTTCACCATATTTAGAACACCCCACATAAGCATCAAAGAACAAATCTAGGTAGTGAACCAAAATATGGATCTATTTACACAAGGTACCATGATGACCTCAAGTCTAAGGATCACTTACACGACTTTCACTAGAGAATCATCAATTGATATATAAATAAGACTCCATCTGATATTCTCTCATAGGTTAATTTAGTGAACTCATTCTCTAATGAGCACCCATATCTTTGTATTAGTGTCACCACACAAGTGGTTGTGAGATCAACCATCCTTATTTCTGAGCATACATAGGACATGCCAGTCTTATCGTTATCATTGATCTCCATCTCAATGTACCAATGACTAAAAATATTTTAAGTTAGGACTATCAAAGATTTAGATCTCACTGACATGATCTCATCACGGCTATAAAATTATTGCTCGAACCTATGGGGTTCAATATAATCTTAAGAACAACAAGATGCAGTATATAATTAATCAAAATATCTATTTTATTAAAATAAATATCAATTACATGAGTTTGAAAGATAAATTATGAAATACACCCTATCGCATCCTATATGTGATTGGCTTGTAGGGCATAATTCTTTCATCATCAATTGAATCATCACTATCTGATCGAGATACATATAGATAAATATTTTGATTTGACATAATTCTATACCCATTGCTTATCTGGAATATTATATGATCGAATGATTGAATTGCACGATAACTTACCACTAAAGGATAATTTTGATATTTTCATCAAATTTTATCTCTTTTGGATAGTCATGACATGTTGCTAGATATCAATCTTGACTTATGGACTTACCAAAATTAAAGAAGTTTAATTCAAAAATTAATTAGAAATAGAGAGGCTATGCCCCCTCTCTTATGTGCAAAAAATTCTGGAGGGGCATCAAGAGTTGGCACCGCAACTACTTGCCCTTTTTTGATGAGGGTGCCCACTCTACTTGCCTATTATGATGTGGGGTGCGCCATCTACTTACCAAAATAGATGAGGATCTTTCCAATTAGGTCTGGTTTTCTTGGAAAAAAATCAGATTAAAAGATAAAAATTCTTATGAGATAAGGACTAGCCTTTTTAGATTGATTGAAGATTGATTTAGAATCAAGAAAAGATCTATATAAGAGATGATCTCTTAGGATTTTTAAATTAATTAAATTATGAATTCAAATCTCATCCCCTCTCCATCTTCATGCCATCTTCTCTTCCTCCTCTCTTTCCAACACCCAAGGATTGGGTGTCCCATCTTTCCATACGTCTGAGTTGAGGGTGATTTATTCTATAGCAAGGAATAGGGAGAAAGGCTGTAGTTCAAGCATTGAGATCGCGGTCAAAAATCAAGAGTTGATCAAATATCCAAAAGACTGAGATTTATCTTGGAGAAGGTGGATCTATAATGAGAAGAAAGATTTAAGATTGATTTCAGTGGATACTTATAGAGGCCAAATATATGTGTGGCTCCAGAACCTTCAAATCTAGGATCATCGATTGCGGTGTATTTCAACCTGCATAAGGTATTGAGATCTGATTTTAACTTTTTTTTTATTTTATTTTTATCTTATATGTATATTTTTAATCTAGAGCTTGGATAGATATAGATTAGATCTATTGCATATAGGGTTAAAGGGTTTAACTTAGATCGTTTCCATTGCTACTTCAAAAAGGTTTTGAAATTTATGCATGCAATCTTATCTGATTTTCTAATAGTGATATCAGAGGCACAGATTTTTAAGAAATGTATAATCTAATTTTTAGTTTAGATCTAAAAGTTTGAATAGTTTAAAATTAATTTTATGCTATTATAAGGTTTTTCTGATATAAGGTTAACATCCTATATTGAAAAGATTGTCCTAGCACATGATTGATCAATTTTAAAAATTATTTTTAAAATATTTAAATCAATCTTTTAGATTTAAAAATAGATGTATATGATATGTCTTTATTCATATTAGATCTAAAATTAAAATGATTAAAAATTTACATTAGACTTGTATAAGGTTATCCTGATATAAGGTTTGTCCCCTATATTGAAAAGATTATCCTAGTTTGATGCAAACTAATTTTTTGAAAAATATTTTTAAAGATTTTAATCATTATTTTAGATATAATTTTATATATATTTGATATTTATAATTCTTATTTTAGATCTGTAATTTAATATATATGTGATGTATGTTTGTAGTTTAGATCTAAAACTTCATATATGTAATATATAACATTAGGTTTAGATCTGAAACTGTTTCAAGATCATAAGCCACTAATACATGCAATAAAATATAATCTAATATTTTTTTTAGAATCTAAAAATTATGTTATCATATGTGGGTGTGGGTTGAATAAATTAGGTTGAGTAATCAAACTATAATTAGGATCAATTGATTAGATCAGACTAGAATTCTTTGTCGATTTTGAGCAGTTGATGGAACCTAATCAACTGTTGGTTAGGATTAGATCGAAAAGGGTAAAAGTTAAGTTTAGTTGTAGTTGGTCTCATCGATTCATATTTTGATGTGAATTGATTAACTCATGACTAAATTTGGCTCAGTGGTTCGGGCTCATATTAATAGGTTAATCTGATCAATTCTAATCGATCAATTTGATATTTAAGATAAGTATCTTGATAGTGGTTATTTAATTTATTCCATTGTGTGATCTAGTCAACTCGTTGGTGTCTAAGAAAAGCAACGAGGAGACCTCCACTCATCTTAACTTATCTGACTATTTTAGAAGATTAAGTTTTGAATTAGGTTACTTGTTGATTTGAGTTCACCCATACCGACTAGATAGGTCAAACATGTGAATGTGCTAATCTGAATTTGGTCAGTCAGATATCAAATCTGATGACTTAGAAGAGACTTAAACCTAAATCTCCTCACTAAATATTAAGTCTAGCAGTCTTCCATCATTGTAAAAATATGGGTGCCTTCTCGACATTGATCGTTCTCAATTGGATACAATGGTTCGGTTGTATCGAGAAGGCACAACCACTCTCTTGGCATTAGATATTTTGGGGTAGAGATGGGATTAGGCTGAATAACTATTAGATGAGGGATCCAATGATGACTTTGCATCCACTTATGAATGGTAAGTCTGACTTAACTAAAAAATATACCAATAACTATTAGGTGAGGCCACAGGACTTAGAGACCGAACCCTCTGCATCTTGCTTAGTGAAGCAATGAATAAGGTGTTATCCACTCATTGGTCTGTGCTCACCAATAAATATTAGATAAGGTGTGTATAGATCAATGAGACCACAGTATCCACTAAAAATCGATCGCATATAGGTTTTCATTTCTCAACCCGAGGAGTGTGGGAGATTTGAGAAAATAGTGAGAGCTTTGTTTGATTTTAAAAATTTTTAGAATAAATATTTAATAAGTACAAATATCTAATTAAAAATTATTCTTTTTGTAGATAATCATGTCGAGTGCCAACCCTTTAGCCCTTATCCTTGACATAAATAGGTTGATCAGGATAAACTACAAAGACTGGCTCTAGAATTTGAGAATCATTCTCAGTTTTGAAAAGCTAACTCATGTCCTAGATCAAGATGCACCTGTATTACTAGCTCGTCCATCCCCTAATCAACAAGCCATATTTGAGAAGTGAATGGATGAGGATAATAAAGTGAAGTGTTATATTCTAGCATCCATGTCCAATGATCTTCAGCGACAGTAAGAAGATATGAGGACTACCAAGGAGATGCTGACTCACCTGCATGAGTTGTATGGTGAGCAGAGTCGTACAGCTCATTTTGAGATCTCCTGAAGACTATTTAGAGCAAAAATACATGATGGGCAGTCCGTCAATGATCATTATTTGATAATATTCAAGGACATCGAAGAGCTTCAGAAGCTCGAGATGAACATGAATAAGGAATTGTAGGTGGATTTGATCTTTCAATCTCTTCTTGATTCATATGGGTAGCTCATTATAAACTACTATATGAATAAAATTGATAGTACTTTACCTGAATTGCTGAACATGTTGGTGACACCTGAGCGCACCTAAAAAAGTTTAAGGGGTACAGTTTTGATTGTAGAGCAGACTTTCTCTAAGAGAAAGTCTTCTTTTAAGAAAAAGAAGAAGCCTGCGAAGAAGGAAAAGAATGAGGCTAAGCCTAAGAAGTAGGTTCTGAAGAAGGCCAACGACAAAGAAAAGTGTTTCCATTGCAATATCAAAGGCCATTAAAGAAGAAACTGTCCGGCCTATCTAGCGACTATGAAGAATAGAAAGAAGAATAGACCTTCTGAAGGTACATCAGATTTGCTCATAATAGAATCTAATTTAATGATTTCCTCTTCTTCTAGTTGGGTTCTAGATTCTGATTTAAGTGCTCACTTGTGCACTTCTATGCAGGGTCTTGAAGAAGTTAGGGGGCTGAGGGAAGGCGAGATCACTCTACGGATTGGCAATAGAGCAAGAGTTGCTACTATGGCCGTCGGGACCTACCCACTGCGACTACCGTTAGAATATAGATTATCATTAAAAGATTGCTATTGTGTATCTATAAGCAGTAGGAATTTAATTTCCATATCTGTGCTGGCACAGAATAACTATAATTTTTATTTCTATAAAGATATGTGTGCAATTTATTTTGAAAATAAAGTTGTTGCATGTGCTTTTTTGATTGATGATCTTTATCATTTGCATATGGATGTTAGTGTTAATATTAATGAGCAAACAGTGAATACCATAGGGTCTAAGAGACTTAGAGATAGGATTAATCAAAAATATCTACGGCACCTTAGGCTAGGCCATATAGAGGAGGACAGACTCAATAAATTGGAGAAAGAAAGCCTTCTCGGGCCATTGACTTCCAAGTCTTGTCTGATTTGTGAGTCCTGTCTTCAAGAAAAATGGCTATGCTGCCCTTTATGGGACAAAGAGAAAGGGCCACTAAGATATTAGCCCTAGTACATACTAACATGTGTGGTCCATTTGATGTACAAGCTAGGAGTGGCTATATCTACTTCATAACTTTTATCGATGATTATTTATGGTATGGTTTTGTGTATTTGATGCATCAAAAGTTTAAGACATTTAAAAAGTTTATTGAGTTCAGACATGAAGTAGAAAAATAGACTACAAAACTCTTAAAGGTTCTTCGATCAAATCGAGGAGGGGAATACCTTAACGAAGAATTTCAGGCCTATCTTAAGGATAATGATATAGTCACACAGTGGATACCTCTAGGGATACTTCAGCTCAATGGAATACATAAAAGGAGAAATCAGATCCTATTAGATATGGTCTGATCCATGATGAGCTTCACATATCTTTCTATCTTTTTCTGGAGACATGCATTACTTTTTGTAATTCATCTTTTGAATCAGATTTTCTCTAAATCTGTTCCTACCACACCATACTAGTTATGGCATAGTAAGAAGCCAGTTCTTAGGTATCTCAAGATTTGAAGATGTCTGGCTCATGTCAAGCAACAGCAGACAGACAAATTAGAGACTAGACATTTTAGGACTCATTTTATAGGATATCTTAAGCAATCCATAGGATACTACTTCTATCTTCTTGAAGATCATAATATGATTATAAGCCATCATACCGTCTTCTTGAAAAAGAAGTTTATCCAAGATGGAGGCAGTGGAAGGAAGATTGAGCTTGAAGAGAAGGTCTCTAAAGAGCATCGAGTTCAAAAATCTAAACCTAATAGTGAGCCGGTAGATGTGGTACCTCCTTCACCTCATAGATCAAGTAGAGTCTCCCATCCTCCTAAAAGGTACTTAGATATTCTTATAGAGGATTCAGAGAAAGTGTTTCTTATGGGAGATAGAGACATTAGGAATGATCCCAAGATCTATAATGCGGTGATGTTAGATGTTGACTCTGAGAGATAGATGGAAGCGATAAAGTCAGAAATTGACTTCATGCATTCCAACTAGGTTTGGACCTTAATAGATTCATCTGAAGGTATTGTACCTATTGGGTGTAAATAGATCTATAGAAGAAAAATTAGGTCAGATGGTTAGGTAGAGATCTATAAGACATGACTAGTTGCGAAAGGTTATAGTCAACGTGAAGGTATTGACTATCAAAAAATCTTTTACCCCGTGGCAATGCTAAAATCTATCTGGACTCTACTTGCGATTGTAGCTTTTTATGATTATGAAATTTGGCAGATGGATGTGAAAACTGTATTCTTAAATGGATATCTTGAAATAGATATCTATATAGAGCAGCCTTTGGGTTTCACATCTAGTGACAGTGATCACAAAGTCTGCAAGTTGCAAAGGTCTATATATGGATTCAAGCAAGTATCTCAAAGTTGGAACACTCGCTTAATGAGGTGATGAATGTTTGATTTCATCAAAAATGAGGAGTTGTGCATGTATAAAAAGGTCAGTGGGAGTGCTATCACATTCTTCATATTATATGTGGACGACATCCTCCTGATTGGGAATGATATTCCTATACTGACATCGATCAAAATATGGTTATCAAAAGAATTCACCATAAAAGATCTAGGAGAAGCATCTTATATTCTTGGTATAAAGATCTATAGGGATAGATCTAAGAGAATAATAGGACTCTCACAACGAATGTACATAGAGGAGGTGCTGAAGAGGTTCAGCATGAAAAACTCGAAGAGAGGCATCTTGCTCCTTAGACATGGCATTCATCTATTCAAAAAGATGTGCCCTGGCACATCTAAAGAGATCCAGCACATGAGCAACATCCCTTACGCTCCAATAATAAGGAGCCTCATGTATGTCATGTTATGTACATGACCTGATATAGCCCTTGCCGTGAGTGTCACAAGCAGATATCAGGCAAATCCAGATAAAAAATATTGGATTGCTGTAAAGAGCATCCTTAAGTAATTGAGAAGGACTAAGAATTTGTTCTTGATCTTTGATGGAGGATTGAAGCTAAAAGTGGAGGGATACACTGATTTAGACTTCATGATTGATGTTGATAATAGAAATCTACATCAGAATGTATTTTCTTATGTAATAGAGGATCGATTAACTGAAAAAATTTTAAGCAGTCGATCATTACAGATTCGATTATGGAAGTCGAGTACATCATCGCCTCTGAAGCTACTAAAAAAAGTTTCTGATTCAAGAAATTCATTGTGGAGCAAGTGTGATACCATCAGATGCCATTGCACTGTACTACGATAACAACGACACCAAAGCTCTCGCTAAAGAGCTCAGGTCTCACCAGAAGTTCAAGCATATAGAGCAATAATTTCACATCATATGCAAATATCTCGAGAAAAAGTTTATTAAGGTGCAAAGAGTCAACTCCATGTAGAATGGACAGATCCATTAATCAAGCCTCTCAGTCAGTAAAAGATCGAAGCTCACCTTGAGAAGGTGGGTCTTAGATATGTGGCCAATTGATTTTAGGTCAAGTGGCAGTTTGTTAGATGAGTACCCTAGAAGTCAATTATTGACTGACATAGTTTAATTATTAATAAAAAATATTTTTATTTCCAATCATGTTTATGTGTCCATAATTTTTCTTAAAAATTAACAAAGATGATTTTGTATATTCTCAAAGTATTGAGAATTTGAAACATACATTAATTAGTATTTAATAATAAAAAGTATTTTTATTTCTTCTCAATCAAAAATCATCATGGAGGATAGTGATCAATCCATTTAAAGATTGATGCATGAATCACCTCCCTTCTGAGCAGAAGAATCTTGGGTCTCAATGTAGGGACACTGGGGTGAGAGTGCAGATGGTTGTTAGAGAATACTTGCACTGAGTATGACCAACATGTGAAACCACTTAGATGTCTGCTCACTTATCAGTGGTTGTCTAAATGCTGTAGTGGTATGAGTGGTCCTTTAACCTGCAATGTCATCGACTATTTATAGCGAGGCTACTAAGTTTGACTGCATGTTCTCTTGATCCCTATCCATTTAGATCCTTACTATGTATGTTGGCTACAGTAGGTTCAGGTTCGCTATTAGGAGTAGGATGCATCTAGAAGGAATCTATCAATCTTGGTAGAAAAAAAAAGTTCTATGCGATTTGCAAGACTAAGTTCAGATAGTCTTTGGTCAAAGCAAGTGTGAATACTGGAAAAGAGTTTCTATGAAATTCACAAATAAACTCGAGTTGAATCAATCTAGCATATGACTGACGATGGAGTCTGATGAGTTCTCTATGACCTCCATCAAGTCAGAACTCATGATAGAAGGACTGAATCATACGATAACTGTACTTAAGGGTTCATACTTTCATTCTACTAGATTGCCACTACATACTGCTAGGTGTCACTGGTGGATTATGGGACTCATCGGGCATCATCTCGATGATCGATAACCCTCGAAGGACTGAGTTAAAATTGTTCCAACCCATTGAAATAAATTTTGATGATATTGTGATAGAGATCATAATATATCTCACCATCAGATAGAATGGAATCTATGGGGTCACACATTAAAAGATTTAATCTTGAATTAACCAATTAGACTTATAAAGTTCTAATTGGATTAAGATTTATTAAAATCCTATTCGGTTTAAGAGAACCATGCTAGTACATGGTTAAATTCAATTCTTCTCTGGATTTGGATTTCTTATTAGATAAGAATTGGATTAAGTCTATAGCCTTGAACCTTAACTAGATTCATTTTGATTTGGATTTAGTGGGGCACCTAATTAAGGGCCCAAAAAGATTGGACCAAGTCAATTAATTGGCAAACTAATCTTCTTATTTTTTTCTTTGTTATTTTCTTATGTGGCATGAAATTATTGGAAAGAAGAGAGGAGCCGCAAGACTCCCTTTTTGGAAAGTCCAAGGGGCTCAAACCCCTTAGAGTTGGTGTGAGAAAGAGAGGGACCCACACCCTCTTTTGCCATGGCATGAAAGTAGAGAGAGAGAGTGGCTATGCCCCCTCTCTTATGTGCAAAAATATCTCAGAGGGGAGCCAAGAGTTGGGGCCCCAACTACTTGCCCTTTTTTTGATGAGGGTACCCACTCTACTTGCCTATTTTGATGTGGGGCACCCCATCTACTTGCCAAAAGAGGTGAGGACCTTCTCAATTAGATCTGATTTTTTTGAAAATAAAAATCAGATCAAAAGATAAAAATCCTTATGAGATAAGGACTAGCCATTTTAGATTGATTGGAGATTGATTTGGAATCAAGAAAAGATCTATATAAGAGATGGTCTCATAGGGTTTTTAAATTAGTTGAATTATGAATTCAGATCTCACCCTCTCTCCATCTCCACACCATCTTCTCTTCTTCCTCTCTTTTTAATGCCCAAGGGTTGGGTGTCCCATCTTCCCACATGGCTAAGTTGAGGGTGATTTGTTCTACAGAAAGGAACAAGAAGAAAGCTTGCAGTGCAAGCACTGAGATTGCAATCAAAAATCAAGAGTTGATCAAAAGTTCAAAAGACTAAGATTCATCTTAGAGAAGGTTGATCTCTAATGAGAAGAAAGATTCAAAATTGATCCCGATAGATATCTGTAGAGGCCGGACACGTGTACGGCTCCGAAACCTTTAAATCTAAGGTCATCAGTTGTGGTGTATTTTAACCCACATAAAGTATTGAGATCTGATCTCAATTTTTTTATTTTATTTTTAGATTATATGTATATTTTTTATCCAAAGCTTGTATAGATATAGATTAGATCTATTGCATGTGGGGTTAAAGGGTTTAACCTAGATCATTTTCGCTGCTACTTCAAAAAGATTTTAAAATCTATGCATGCAACCCTATCTAATTTTCTAACACCCCTTCCTTTCTTATTTAAGGGTGGGCATTCCATTATATGGGGAGATGATTCCTTGCTAGTTTAGGTGTGGAATAAGAGAGGGAAAGACAAGAAAAATTTGAGAAAAAGGCAAGAAGAGAATAGAGTGGAAAAATAGAAAGAAAGAGAAGAGAGAAAAAGAAAGCAAAGGTTGCTTGCCCTAGGGTTTGGTTTTTCCAAGTATTAGAGTTCCAAATTAGTTTTGGGTGGTGAGTTATCTTTAGAAGAGATTCTTGGCATAGTCCTAGTAGAGGATTTGAAGGCTACAGGTGGTGGTGCTAACCATTTCTTGAGAAAAAAGCTGGCAGTGTTCTTGTGAAGAAAGGCTGTAGCACTACTTTGATTAGAAAAAAAACTGATCAGTCCCATGTGAATCATCATTGGAGGGCTTCTACTTTGGAGCCTTATAGGGATTCTTTTATTACCTGACTATCAACTTCAGAAAGTATAACTTCTATCTCATTGCATGCTTGTTTTGATTTGATTAATGTCTACAAGATGATTCTAGGATTTGAGTTCCAGTATCATGGTTTTAATTGTTAAAACTAATTTTATGCATGTTAAAAATTTTTAAATATCATATTCTGCTATGTGATCGAAACCCAACACCGTTTGTGGGATATGGGGAGAGGGTCACTGACTTACTTGCCCTAGTACATACTAACGTTTATGGCCCATTTGATGTGCCAGCCAAAGGAGGTTGCCACTACTTCATAACCTTTATCGATAATTTATCACGATATGGATATGTGTTTCTTCTGAAATATAAGTCTGAAGTCTTTGAAAGATTCAAGAAATTCAGACATAAGGTAGAAAAATAAACAAAAAACCCCTTAAGGTTCTTCGATCAGATCGAGGAGGGGAATACCTTAGTGAAAAATTTTTAGATTATCTCAAAGAAACAGCATAGTCTTTCAATGGACTCCTCCTGGTACTTATCAACTCAATGAAGTATCAGATAGGAGAAACAGAACCTTATTAGATATGGTCTGATCCATGATGAGCTGTATTGACTTCTCCTTATTTCTTTGAGGACATGCCTTACTAACTTCAATTTGTTTGTTAAATAGAATTCCCTCTATGTCTATTTTTATGACACCATATGAGATATGGCATGATTAAAAATTGAGCCTGAGTCACCTCAGGATTTAGAGATGTCCAGCCTATGTTAAGAGACTAATGGTGGACAAGTTAAAGGCTCGAACAGTAAAAGCTCACTTCATAGGGTATACTAAAGAGTCATTAGGATACTACTACTTTTCAGAGGATCACAATATGATCGTGACCCATCATGCCACATTCTTTGAAAAATAGTTTATTTAAGATGGTGATAGTGGGAGGTTGATTGAACTTGAAGAGAAAGCCTCCAAAGAGAAATGAGCTGGCAATCATGTTGAACCCACTAATAATGAGGTAGTAGAAGTTATATCTCCTCCATCTCGTAGGTCTAGTAGGGTCTCCCATCCTCCTGAAAGGTACTTGGGTATGCTTATAGAGGATATAGAAAAAATATTTTTTGTAGGAGATAAGGGTCATGGAGATGATCCTAAAATCTATGACGAGGTGATGTCTGACATCGACTTCGAGAAATGGTTGAGTGCTATATGAAGTCAGAAATTGACTCAGCATATTCAAACCAAGTATGAACCTTAGTGGATCCACCAGAGGGTATAGTATCCATTGGATGTAAATGGATCTACAAAAAAAAAATAGGTGTAGATGATAAGGTAGAGACCTATAAAGCTAGGCTCGTGATGAAAGATTATAATCAACGCGAAGGTATTGACTATCAAGATACCTTTTCATCTGTAGCCATGCTTAAATCCATCCACACATCGCTTGCCATTGCAGTTTTCTATGATTATGAGATATGGCAGATAGACATGGAAACGGCATTCCTAAATTGATATCTTGAGGAAGATATTTATATGGAGCGGCTCTTAGGTTTCATTTTCAGT
The DNA here is from genome assembly GCF_000442705.2 of Elaeis guineensis. NCBI lineage: Eukaryota > Viridiplantae > Streptophyta > Magnoliopsida > Arecales > Arecaceae > Elaeis > Elaeis guineensis. Next base: position 48,304,134 of record NC_025995.2, on the reverse strand, counting down.
GATGGAGATCACAAAGTCTACAAGCTGCAAAGATCCGTATATGGATTAAAGCAAACTTCTCGAAGTTTGAACACTCATTTCAATGATGCGACCAAATCATTTGATTTCATTAGGAATGAGGAGGAACCTTGTGTCTACAAGAAGGTCAGTGGCATTCATCTCTCAAACATGACATTCATCTCTCCAAGAAGATGTGCCCTAGCACATCTGAGGAGATTGAACGCATGACCTGAATCTCTTATGCTTTGACTACAGGGAGTCTCATATACACCATGCTGTATACTAGATCTGATATTGCCTTTGCTGTGAGCGTCATGAGCAGGTATCAAATGAATTCAGACAAAGAGCACTGCATAGTCGTGAAAAATATCCTTAAGTATTTGAGAAGAACTAAGATTTATTCTTGGTCTTTGAAGGAGGATCTGATCTTTGGATTGAAGGATATACTGATTCAGACTTTATATCGGATCCTGATGATAAAAAGTCTATATTAGGATGTGTGTTCGTATGTAATAGTGATGCCATGAGCTGAAAGAATTCCAAGCAACCCATCATTGCAGATTCGATGATGGAAGCTAAGTACATCACTGCTTCGAATGCTACAATGGAAGTCTTTATTGCAACCTGGTACCTCTCCGATACCAGCGATGGATCAATATCTTGCATGGAACCTGGGTGTTACTCCAGAAAAATAGAGAAGAGATCAAAAGAATGTGGAAGCCCAGGATCGGAACATGGATGAGAGCGTGAGAGAGAGAGAAAGAGGTGGCTAGAGAATTTAGGAGAAAAAAGCTCTGTATTGATCCCCATATCCTAGGGTTACAATGTACACATAATATACCCATGTACATGGACCAAACCCGGAGTCCAAAAAACTTTCTATGCTAACCCAATACATGAAAGCACTCACCGAGCCCTTGTCTCACATGCTCTCATCCCTTAGACTTGTTCCCTAGTCCAAACCCTTGGTTAGCCATTCTTAAAACTCATAAACTGGAGCCCCAAGCCCTAGGATCAATGACCAATCCTAGGCCAAATAGAAAACCCATGTACTGCTGTTCTCACAACTGGAGTCGACTCTACCAAAGCTTGAGTCGACTCCACTATTAGGAAATATGTTTCAAAAGCCAATCGTCAACCTGTTGATGGTTGAGCAATCTTGTATTGTAATTGATTTGTTAATAAATAAAATATATTTTTGGTATTTTCATCATAAGTTTTCATCTTCTAATGAACTCCATTGTTATGATGAAGTCCTTAGGACTATTTAGGTTCGATAAAGAGAGAATTTATCGATTAGTCCTTAAAACTGTTCACGACCAAATGATAGGCTGTTAATAAGGACGACAGCTTCTATCGAGCATAGGTCGTTGTAGGCCATATGGGTTGGTTGTCCTCTTAATCAAGGAGTGTGGAGACACTGATATGGCATACAGGTGAGATGTAAGGGTACATCATCATTGAACGTGACCAACTCTAGAGCATTCTGCTGTCGAGAATGTCTCTGATGGGATATAGGTATAAGTGTCCCTTAGACCTGAGATCGTCTCAGTGACTTGCAAGCAAATCACTATGCTTTGGTACTGGACTAACTGAATTTCTAATTCAGTGATGGAAGACTTTTGGGTACAGTCAAATACTTGCGAAGTTAGAGTGTGATCGAGATGGGATTGACCACTCCAAGAGTTGGAGAAGAATGAGTCGCTGTATTTCAATTTAGCAAAACCTTGGCCAGGGTAATCCATCAGATGGATTTGATATTTTGAAATACGATGTGGACAACCTGATCAAAGTTGACAGTTGAACTCTGAGGTATCCTATGAGTATTTTGATCAAGAGGATGAATTATATGGAAACTATATCCGCATGGATTCTAAGGATGTTGTTCTACACATTCGATCTATCCGACCGTCGGGTACCATTGCTGGATGGTCATTTTGATTGGTATAAAAATTTATTTCTATACTACTAGTTTAGGTTTAGACCTATGAGATCATGCACATTAGAGTTTATGATCTGATCAGATGGTTGATCAATGATTAAGAATCGTTCTAAGGTTAAATGATCAATACGATTGACATTTAACCTAGTGCAAGTGTTGCAGGAGGATCGATTAGCAATTCAATTGCTAATTGACTTAATTTGATTAAGCTAAAGGGCTGAGATTAAGTCTAATCAAATATGATTTAATTAGATTTAGTTTGGGCTTGATTGGATCAAATTCAATTGGTTTATTGGATAAGCCAAGTACAAGAAAAAATTAGTCCTAGTTCAAATAGGACTTGGGTCAACCTAATTTCTAATTTGATTAGAAAATTAAATCAGATTTAAATTTAATTTAATCAGATTAAATTATATTTTTAATTGGGTTAAGACCTATTTTAATTAGGCTGATTTGGTTTTGGTTTGATTTGGTTTGAGAAACCAAATTTGAACAAGTCATAGATTGAATCCTAGTAAGACTAGAATTCCACCTTGCGCCACCTTAGCCCCCCATGCCCACTCTCTCTTATTTTGTGTGATAAAACCCTCTCTCTCAGGTCTTCACACATGCCCAAAACTTTTCTCTCTTTCTCTCTTACATGGAATGTGGTTGTGGACCAAGTCAACATAGGAATTAGTTTGGATTTCAAATTCTATGAGATAGAGTTTTAGGAAACCAAAACTCTTTCTTTATGACACTGATTTTATCCAATTTTTTTTTTAAAGATTTTCATGACTTTTATGGCACATAATATGTGCCCTTTTCTGGTGGTCCATGACAAAAAAAGAAGGAGGGGATACCCAAGAGTTGGGCATCCCTTGTCTTGCCTTGTTTGGATAATCCTTGACTAGGTATTTGACCTAGACAAGAACTCTTTATATCTCTCTATTTAAAATAAATTTCTTCATAAAATTTTTGTGAACCATAGAGCATTGAGAGACCTTTGGGGTGTCAAAAAATTGAGAAGAAAGAGTCTTAGGGCATGGACACAAAACCAGGTGTCTGGGTTAGAGCAAAGAGAAGAAGAAGAGGGTCTTCTTCTAGAGTTGCTGGGTTCATCTCTTCCCTTTTTCCATCTGTAAGCTTTATAAGAGTGTCTCATCTAAAACTTTTTCTCCTACTTTTCATCTTTGGAAGAGTTCAAATCAAGAAGAAGGAGACATCTGATCGACCATCGAAGAAGGATCAGCGCAGTATTAGCACACTATGCTGATTTCCTGGATCAAGACTTCTGATCATGATTCGTGGGCTCGTGTGGATGACTCCTAGAGGTCGAATGCATGTGCAGCTCACAACATCATCCTCAAGTCTGGATCAACAAAGTTAGAATGTCTAACTTGTAAGGTAATTGATTTGATCTATTATATTTTACATACATTAGATATAGTATAGAAATATGTTGATATGATTAACATGTAGTTCTTACTTTTTATATTTTAATTTTTGATTTAAAATCATGTAATAATCATATAATAGGATCTTAGATCTAGGAATTCTCTAATTTTATAAGATAAATTTTTGATTTCTTTTAGTCTTCCGCTGCCTGATCTTGAAAAAGTGTCAAGATCTAACCCTGAAATTCTAGATCTGTTTCCTTCATCCTCTGCACTTTGAGTCAACTTGATGGAACCCCGAGTCAACTCAACTACGTGCCACTAAAATTTTTTCTCTATTTGTCTATTCGAGTCAGCTCTCTCAGAGCTCGAGCCGACTCAACCCTGATTCGAGTCGACTTGTTCGAAGCTCGAGTCGACTCCTCTGCTTGCGGCATTAAATCTTTCTTGGTTTCTTACTCCACCTTGTGTCCTAGGTATCTGGAGCTCCAACCAAGCCTCTCAAAGTCCTCATCACCGAATCTCAAGCTCGTGAAAGCTGTGCACTACCTTCATCCTGAAAGAATAATGCCCTACAAGCCAATCATATATGGGATACGATAGGGTATTCTTGTAATTTATCTTCCAAACTCATATAATTGATATTTATATTATTAATAAAATAAGATATTTTTGATTCATTATATGCTGCATCTTATTAATTTTAAGATTATAATGAACCCCATAGGTTCGGACAATGATTTTAGGGATGTGATGAGATCACACCAGTGAGACCAAAATCTTTGATAGTCCTAACCTAAAATATTCTTAGTTGTTGGTACATTGAGTTAGAGATCAATGATATCGATAAGATTGGTATGTCCTATGTATGCTCAGAAATGAGGGTGGTTGATCTCATAATCACTTATGTGGTGACACTAATACAAGGATATTGGTGCTCATTAGAGAATGAATTCACTGAATTGACTTGTGAGAGAATATCAAATGGAGTCTTATTACATGTCAACTAATGATTCTCTAGTGGGAGTTGTGTAAGTGATCCTTAGATCTGAGGTCATCATGGTACCTTGTGTACATGGATCTATATTTTGGTTCACTACCTAACTTAATTTTTTGATCCTTATGTGAAGTGTTCTGGATATGATGAAGAGTGCATGGAGATTGTGAGTGATCAATAAGGGATCAGTCACTCCTAATAAGGAGAGCAAACATCCTTTGTGATCTCATAGGTCAGTGATTCGGAAGTCTTTGGCTAAAGCAGGATGATAATTAAAAAAAAAAAATTAATATATCATCAACTGAATCATTAGCTTTAGATCAAGATACATAAAGATAAGTGATTGGATTTGACATATTTTCATACCCACAGCTCATCTGGGATGTTGTTTGACTGAAGGATTAAATTACATGGTGACTTATCACTAAAAGGTATTTTGGTAATTTTTTATCAAAATTTTAAATCTTTTAGATAGTCATGACACATTACTAGATGTCAATCTTGACTTGTAAATTCATCAAAATTAAAAGATTTTAATTCTGGAGTCAATTTGGAAGAGTCCAAGTTGATTGAAACTCTTCAGGTGACCTAATCTCATTAGATTAGGGCTACATCGAAAATCTTGACTACTACTGGCTAGATTTGGAATCCAGTAGACCACACACTTTGAGATTTGATCTTGATTTAATTTAATTAGAGTTTAATATAAATTCTATGGATTAATTTGATATGCTAGCATATTGTATTAACCCAAGTTCCTAAATTGATTTGGTTCAAAGTGTTTGAGCTAACCTAGACCAGTTGCCTTTGATCCAATGGGATTGGGTCAATTTTAATTGGAACATTATTCAACTTAAACCAATTTTAAGTGGAGAAGGATTTCTTTGTGCCCACCAGAAGCCACACAAAAATATAAATACCGCCCACCCCTTATCTGCGTGTGAAATGAAGAGTCCTTCTTAAAGAAGGCTCTTAATTAAACATGTTGCCTTAAAGGATAAACCAAATATCCATTGATTTGTCACCAATTTAATATGAAATTTTTATGGCATGTAGAGGAGGAAGAATCCTTCTACTAAAAGCATTCGATGCACCAAAAATTCCTCACACTAAATTTATTCATTGCATGAGAAAATGGACAACCAAAGGTTGGCACCCCTTCATCCCATGTGACATCCCTTTGTCCCCTATTTATATGAGATGCTGCACTTAGTTTATTGCTGAGATTTTGAGTTGAAACTAGAGAGGAGGGATGTAAAAATCATTGGAAAAAATTTAGAAAAAATTTGAGTAAAAGGCAAGGAATATTTGAGTTGCAAAATTTGCAAGAAGGGTGGTGAGATTTTTAGCAAGTGTTGCTAGTGTGTCCTAAGGTTTGGTTTTTCTATATGTTGGAATCAAAAATTAAATCTTAAATTGTATGACATCTGAAGAGTATCTTCTTGTGTCATTCTAGTGGTAAGATCGAAAGCATCTGGGCTTTGGCGTGATTGTAACACAAGTTCGAAGCCAGCAGTGTTCTTGAGAAAACAAGGCTACGATAGCGCATCGGTTGGGAAGGACCTTGGCCAATTTTTGTATGGATCATCATTGGAGGACTTCTACCTTGGAGTCTCATAGAGAACACCAATGTGCCACTTTTTTATTTTGGTGAAAGCATAAAATTCTATCCCTTTTGCATGTTTGTTTTTGTTTTATTGATATCGACAAGGTGATTCTAGGGTTTGGATTCCAACTCGATAGTTTTATTTGATAAAGCTATTGATTTATATGATTTTAAAATTTTTAAAAATTATTTTTTGCTATGTGGCAAAAACTCAACAGTGGTATCAGAGCCACCCTTATCTGATTCGATTAAACAGGTGCAAAATTGTAGCATAAAATCATTCTTGTGCATATCCTGCCAAAATTTTGCATTGATTTTTTAGTATCAATCATTTAAACTCAAAAATTATTTTTGACTTTATATATACCATGATGTTAAATTTTACTTATTAAATTATAAATTTATGATAATTTTAAAATTTGTATTATCATGGTAGTATGATGTTTAAATTGATGCATTGTTAAGGGTGTTATGCATGCCTAATAAGATTCAGATTTATTGTATTATTTGAATATGCTTGTCATGTGTTATGACTTCAAATTGCACCCTTGTTTATTTCTGGCATGATAATATAATTGCTATTATAAATAGTGGAAGCATGTCTAATTGCATAATTTATAGTATACATTTTATGTAGTTGTAGTTAGGATGTGCCGAGACCAGTTTAAAGTCCCTTATAAAAATTATATTAAGTTATAATATCAGGATTCACTTTTAAATCAAAAGTCAAATTCTTAAGATCAATTGATGTTGAGGAAAGTGTAAATGATGATTTTTTAATTAGGTCCATATGCTGGTTTGGTCAACTCTATTGGTGTCTAAAAAAAGCTACGGAGAGCCTCCCACCTACTTACCTAGCCAATTTGATCTTGTTGAATTTTGAACTTAGATTGATTAGTAATGTAGCACTACAAGGGCCTTCCTTCAAACTTGATCGATAGAGTATGTCAAAATCTTAGTGAGCTTGTTGTGCTATCCACAAGGCTTACTATAAAAATTAACATGATGTTGATCAAGTGCATATTGATGCTTATGGCATATTTGAATTGTGTTGCTTTGTTATGCTATCCACAAGGACAGCATTGTTTGGGTATGACCATATAGGATTGAAGGGTCAACTTAACTAAAACACTATAGTTTGTTGTGCTATCCATAAGGCTATATGTGATCTAAAGGCCAAAGAGAAAGATGTTGAGGATTGTAGTTGTATAATTGGTAAAGAGTTATCTACTCTTGAACTCATAAATACTTGTTGTACTATCCACAAGGTGTTTGTGAGGAATAGAGATCTCAACCCCACTAAGAGACATTAGTATGTTTCTCGATTTTCATATTTGAGAGATATGAAGTTCGATAAAATAGTGGGAGACGCAATTAGATAAAAGTCTTAGTCTAGTTGTGAATGTCATCATGAGTCATCCGCTTATGTTGTATTCTTGTTGTTGCAGATTAACTACACACATGGCATCCTCACTTTCATTTAGAGGTATCCTAGATGCAAACAAGTTGATCGGACCTAACTATGTCGACTAGTTAAGAAACTTGAGAATTATTCTCACTCAGGAGAAAGTCTCCTACATTCTGGATACACCTACTCTAGATTCTCTTGAAAAAGATGCTTTCGAGGAAGATAGGTGCATATAAGAAGTGGAAAGATGACATTGTGACTATCAAATACGTCATGCTTGCTTCTATGAGCAATGAGCTTCAAAGGCAACATGAGGACATGGATGTTTCCTCAATTCTTCTTAATCTTAAGGAGTTATATGGAGAACAAAATCGAACTACTCGATATGAGATATCAAAGCAATTGTTCCATACCCACATGACTGAAGGCACCTCTGTGCAAACGTAAGTTCTAAAGATGATTGAATTGATCACTCATCTAGGACAGTTGGGCTTTGCCATGGATGGTGAACTGAGTTAGGATTTGATCCTGCAGTCTCTTCCTGACTTCTTTCTTAGTTTATTATTAATTATCACATGAACAAACTGAACATCAGTCTGTCTGAACTACTGAATATGTTGAAAATAGTAGAGAGCCATTTTAAGGGTGAAAAAGCTCAGGTCCTTCATATTGATAAGATCAGCAAGAAGAAAGTAAAGAAAGATTCTAAGAAAAAGATGAACCCTAAGGCTGGCATCTCCAAGAAGAAGGTGAAGAAGGTCTCTGCCAAAGGTACTTGTATCACTGTGGCAAGGAGGGTCATTGGAAGAGAAATTACAAGGAGTACCATGCAACCGTGAAACCAACAAATGTTACTAAAGGTTTGTATATGATACAAACTAATTTATCATTAAGTACTTCAATGTTAGATTCTTGGGTATTGGATACCGCCTGTGATTCACACCTTTGCAAATCGTTGTAGGATCTATAGGAAATAAAGAGTCTGAATAAAGATGACTTCGAGCTGTTCGGTGCTAGTAGAGAGTCCATTCAGGCCGAAGTCGTAGGAATCAGAGTTTGAAAATTACCTTCGGAAGACCTGTTACTATATTTCAAATGTTGTTAGAAATATTATTTTTGTACCACTGTTATTGGAACAAGATTTTGAAATAAATGTAAAGAACAATGGTTGTTCTATTTACTTTTATAACGAATATTATAGAAGTGCTTTTATTGATAATGATCTTTTGTTTCTTTCACTTAATAATAATACATTTCATATTGATAATATGAAAAAAAGAAAGAGAGAGGATGTGAATGTCACATACCTCTGGTACTGCTGACTTGGCCATATAAATGAGTCAAGGATTAACATGTTATTCAAAGATAATTTCTTTGATCCTTATGATTATGAATCACATGGAACTTGTGAATCTTATCTTATGAAAAAAAATGATCAAGACTCCATTTACTAGACATGGAGAAAAGGCGAGTGACATTTTGGCCCTTGTACATACTGATGTATGTGGTCTGATGTCGACTCAAGCCAGAGGTGGATACTCTTATTTCATCATATTTATTGATGATAGATCTAGATTTGGATATGTGTATTTAATAAAATATAAATTCGAAGTCTTTGATAAATTTAAAGAGTATCAAAAAATGGTTGAGAAATAAATCGATAAAAGTATTAAAACTCTTCGATTAGATCGAGGAAGAGAGTACTTATCTAGTGAGTTTCTTGATTATTTAAAATAAAATAGAATACTCTCTCAATGAACACCTCCTTATACTCTACAATTAAATAAAATTATGGAGAGGAAGAATTGTATCTTATTAGACATGATGCGATCTATGATGTATTTCACGGATCTTTCGATATCCTTTTGGGAATATGCCCTCGAGGCTGTAGCATATATCTTAAATAAAGTGCCTTCCAAATCTATTTCTAGCACTCCATATGAAATATAGAAAAGAAAAAGATCCAATCTTAAGCATCTTAAGATTTTGGGTTACCTGGCTTATGTAAAAAATATTGATGGACATAAGCTAGATGCTAGATTAGAAAAATATAAGTTTGTAGGTTATCCCAAGGAGAATATAGGATACTACTTCTATAACCCTACTCAACAAAAGGTATTTATTGGTAGGCATGTCATATTCTTGGAGAAAAAATTTATCCTAGAAGGAGGCAGTGGGAGGTCAGTTGAACTTGAGAAAGTTCAAAACTTACAATACATCTAGGATTCACCAAATAGTTCTCAACCAGTTGTGCTCATTGTTGAGGCACATCCACTACACACACCTCCTCTCTAAAGATTGAGTAGAGTACATAATGTATCACTCAGATATGGGTTTGTCATTGAGAATGACAACACAACCCACATCATTGAGAATGATGATCCAATGATCTATTCGAAAGTTATCATGAGTAGTGACTCTGACAAGTGGCTTGATACCATGAAATCCAAAATAGACTCCATGTATGCTAACCAAGTTTGGACTTTGGTCGATGCACTTGAGGGTACGACCCCAATAGGTTGCAAATGAGTCTTTAAAAAGAAGATTGGAGTAGATGGCCAGGTAGAGACCTATAAGATTAGACTAATGGCAAAAGATTTCAGACAAAAATAAGGTGTTGATTATAAAGAAATTTTTTTATCAGTAGCCATGCTCAAGTCTATTCGGATATTGCTTGCTATTGCAGCATACCATGAATATGAGATCTGGCAGATGGATGTTAAGACTATCTTCCTCAATAAAAATCTTGAGGAAGAAGTCTACATGACTCAGCTAAAGAAATTTATCTTAAGTAGGAGAGCAAATCAGGTATGCAAGCTGAATAAATCTATTTATAGATTAGAGCAAGCATCGAGGAGCTGGAACATCTATTTTGATGAAACAGTCAAATTGTTTGGCTTCATCAAAAATGTGGATGAACCTTGTGTGTACAAGAAGAATAGTAGGAGTGCTATTGTCTTCTTGGTTCTGTATGTAGACGACATACTGCTCATTAAAAATGATATCCCGATATTGTAATCGGTCAAGATTTGGCTGTCACAAAAGTTTTTCATGAAAGACTTAGGTGAAGCATCCTATGTATTAGGTATAAAGATCTATAGGGATAGATCAAAAAGGATATTAGGCTTGTCCCAGTCTAGGTATATTGACCTTATGTTGAAGAGGTTCAACATGAAGGGAAGTAAAAGAGGTCATTTGCCCATAGATCATGGCATACAACTCTCTAAGAAGATGTCTCCTAAGACACCTGAAAAGAGAAATAGAATGAGTTCTATTTCTCATACTTTGACTGTAGGATCAATTATGTATGCTATATTATGTATCAGGCCTGATGTAGCTTATGTCTTGGGTATTATAAGCAAATTTTAGGTTGATCCTAGCAAAGATCATTGGAAAGCTATGAAAAATATACTTAAGTACTTAGGAAGGACTAGAGATATTTTTTTGATATATGGAGGATCTGATTTAAAATTGGAAGGTTATACTAATTCTAGTTTTCAATCTGATTCGGATGATAGCAAATCTATATCTGGGTATGTGTTCACCTTGTATGGTGGTGCAGTAAGTTGAAAAAATTTTAAATAGTAAATTATTGCTGATTCGGTCACAGAGGTTGAGTATATTGCTGCAAGTGAGGCTGCTCAAGAGGCCATTTGGATGAAGAAATTTATCACAAAATTGGGTGTGATTTCAAGATTTAAACAATCAGTGCCTCTTTATTGTGATAATACTGGGGCAGTTGCTCAAGTCAAAGAACCAAGGTCTCATCATAAATCCAAGTACATCCTAAGATGGTTCCATCTCGTTCGAAAGATAGTCGAAAGATACGATGTGATCATGGAGCGAGTGTTGGGAAATATGTCTCAAAAACCAATCATCAACCTGTTGACGGTTGAGCAATCTTGTATTGTAATTAATTTGTTAATAAATAAAATATATTTTTGATATTTTTATCATAAGTTTTCATCTTCTAATGAACTCCATTGTTGTGATGAAGTCTTTAGGACTATTTAGGTTCGATAAAGAGAGGATTTATCGATTAGTCCTTAAAACTGTTCACGATCAAATGATAGGCTGTTAATAAGGATGACAGCTTCTATCAAGCATAGGTCACTGTAGGCCGTATGGGTTGGTTGTCCTCTTAGCTAAGGAGTGTGGAGACACTGGTATGGCATACAGATGAGATATTGTTGGGAAATGTGTCCCAAAAAGCCAATCGTCAAGCTGTTGACGGTTGAGCAACCAAGTATTGTAATTGATTTGTTAATAAATAAAATATATTTGGTATTTTCATCATAAGCTTTCATCTTCTAATGAACTCCGTTGTTATGATGAAGTCCTTAGGACTATTTAAGTTCGATAAAGAAAGGATTTATCGATTAGTCCTTAAAACTGTTCATGACCAAATGATAGGCTGTTAATAAGGACGACAGCTTCTATCGAGCATAGGTCACTGTAGGCCATATGGGTTGGTTGTCCTCTTAACCAAGGAGTGTGGAGACACTGGTATGGCATACAGGTGAGATGTAAGGGTACATCATCATTGAACATGACCAACTCCAGAGTATTCTACGGTCGAGAATATCTCTGATGGGATATAGGTATAAGTGTCCCTTAGACCTGAGATCGCCTCAGTGACTTGCAAGCAACTCACTGTGCTTTGGTACTGGACTAACTGAATTTCTAATTCAGAGATGGAAGGCTTCTGGGCACAGTCAAGTACTTGCGAAGTCAGAGTGTGATCGAGATGGGATTGACCACTCCAAGAGTTGGAGAAGAATGAGTCGCTGTATTTCAATTTAGCAAAACCTTGGCCAGGGTAATCCATCAGATGGATTTGATATTTTGAAATACAATGTGGACAACCTGATCAGAGTTGACAGTTAAACTCTGGGGTATCCTATGATCATTTTGGTCAAGGGGATGAATTATATGAAAACTATATCCGCATGGGTTCTAAGGATGTTGTTCTACACATTCGACCTATCCGGTCGTCGGATACCATTGCTAGATGGTCACTTCGATTGGTATAGAAATTTATTCCTATGCTACCAACTTAGGTTCAGACCTATGAGGTCACACACATTAGAGTTCATGATCCGATCAGATGGTTGATCAACGATTAAGAATCGTTCTAGGGTTAAATGATCAATACGATTGACATTTAACCCAATGCAAGTGTTGCAGGAGGATCGATTAGCAATTCGATTGCTAATTGGCTTAATTTGATTAAGATAATGGGCTGAGATTAAGTCTAATTAAATATAATTTAATTAGATTTATTTTGGGCTTGATTGGATCAAGTCCAATTGGTTTATTGGATAAGCCAAGTGCAAGGAAAAACTAGTCCTAGTTCAACTAGGACTTGGGTCAATCTAATTTCTAATTTGATTAGAAAATTAAATCAGATTTAAATCTAATTTAATCGGATTAAATTAGGTTCTTAATTGGGTTAAGACCTATTTTAATTGGGTTGATCTAATTTTGATTTGATTTGGTTTGGGAAACCAAATTAAAACAAGTCATAAGACAGAATCCTAGTAAGACTAGGATTCCACCTTGCGCCACATAATCCTTCTCCACGCCCTCTCTCTTATTCAACGCCAATCTCCACTTATTTTATGTGACAAAAGCCCTCTCCCAGATCTCTCCCACGTTCACAAAAGGTCTCCTCTCTTCTTTCTTACATGGAAGGTGGTTTGGATCAAATCTAAAAGGAATAAGTTTGGATTTCGAATTCTATGAGATAGAGTTTTAGAAATCCAAAACTCTTTCAATTTTGCACCAAATTTATCCAATTTTTTTTTGGAATTTTTGTGGCTTTTATGGTATACATTGTGCACCCTTTTCTAGTAATCCATGCATGAAAATATGAAGGAGGTGCTCAAGAGTTGGGCGTCCCTTAACTTGCCATGTTTGGATAAGCCTTGACTAGGTGTTTGACCTAGACAAGGACTCTATCATATCTCTCTATATAAGATGAGTTTATTTATGAAATTTTAGGAGAAATTAGATATTTTAGAGACCTTTGTGCTTTCCAAAAATCAGAGATAAGTACCTTTGGGTCGTGGAGATATAAAAGATGCAAGTTTGGGTGTCTAGAGAGAAAAATGTGAAGAAGAAGAGGGTCTTCTTCTTGGGTTTTTGTTTTCATATCTTTCCTCCCTCCATCTTGAGTTTTCTGAGAGTGTCTCAGATCTGAAACTCCTCCTTTTACTTTCCATCTTTGGAAGAGTCCAAATTAAGAAGAAAGAGGCACCTGATCAACCATCAAAGAAGGATCAGCGCAGTACTAGCATACTGTGCTGATTTCCTGAAGCAGGACTTCTGATCGAGATTCGTGGGCTCGTGTGGACGACTCCTAGAGGCCGGACGCGTGTGCGGCTTGCAACATTATCCTCAAGCCCAGATCAGCAAGGTTAGAACATCTAACTTGCAAGGTAATAGATCTGATCTATTGTTTAATACATACATTAGATGTAGTATAGAAACATGTTGATATGATCAACATGTAGTTCATGCTATATTTATATATTTTAATTTCTGATTTAATGCCATGTAATAATCATGTAATAAGATCTTAGATCTAGGGATTTTTTGATCTTAAAAAATAATTTTTGATTTATTTTAGTCTTCCGCTGTATGATCTTGAAAATGTTTCAAGATCTAACCCTCTTTTTCAAGATCTAACCCTGAAACCCTAGATCTGGTTCCTACAGATATAAGGGTACATCATCATTGAATGTGACCAACTCTAGAGCATTCTGCTATCAAGAATGTCTCTGATGGGATATAGGTATAAGTGTCCCTTAGACCTGAGATCACCTTAGTGACTTGCAAGCAACTCAATGTGTTTTGGTACTAGACTAACTGAATTTCTAATTCAGTAACGGAAGGCTTCTGGGCATAGTCAAATACTTGCGAAGTCGGAGTGTGATCAAGATGGGATTGACCACTCCAAGAGTTGGAGAAGAATGAGTCGCTATATTTCAATTTAGCAAAACCTTGGCCAGGATAATCCATCAGATGGATTTGATATTTTGAAATACAATGTGGACAACCTGATCAGAGTTGGCAGTTGAACTCTGAGGTGTCCTATGAGCATTTTGGTCAAGGAGATGAATTATATAGAAACTATATCCACAAGGGTTCTAAGGATGTTGTTCTACACATTTGATCTATCCGGCTGTCGAATACCATTGCTAGATGGTCATTTTGATTGGTACAAAAATTTATTTCTATGCTACTGGCTTAGGTTCAGACCTATGAGGTTACACACATTAGAGCTTACGATCTGATCTGATGGTTGATCAACGATTAAGAATCATTCTAGGGTTAAACGATCAATACGATTGACATTTAACCTAGGGCAAGTGTTGCATGAGGATCGATTAGCAATTTGATTGCTAATTGGCTTAATTTGATTAAGCCAAAAGGTTGAAATTAAGTCTAATCAAATATGATTTAATTAGATTTAGTTTGGACTTGATTGGATCAAATTCAATTGGTTTATTGGATAAGCCAAGTGCAAGGAAACACTAATCCTAGTTCAAATAGGACTTGGGTCAACCTAATTTCTAATTCGATTAGAAAATTAAATCAGATTTAAATCTAATTTAATCTGATTAAATTAGATTCTTAATTGAGTTAAGATCTATTTTAATTAGGTTGATTTGGTTTTGGTTTGATTTGGTTTGAGAAATCAAATTTGAACAAGTCATAGATTGAATCCTAGTAAGACTAGGATTCCACCTTGCGCCACCTTAGCCCCCCACGCTCACTCTCTCTTATCCCATGCCCACTCTCTCTTATTTTGTGTGTCAAAGTAGGAATTAGTTTGGATTTTAAATTCTATGAGATAGAGTTTTAAAAAACCAAACTCTTTCATTATGGCACTGATTTTATCCAAATTTTTTTTGAAGATTTTCATGGCTTTTATGGTATATAATATGCATCCTTTTTTGGTGGTCCATGGTAGAAAAAGGAGGGGACACCCAAGAGTTGGGCGCCCCTTGTCTTGTCTTGTTTGGATAATCCTTGACTAGGTATTTGACCGAGACAAGGACTCTTCATATCTCTTTATTTAAAATTAATTTTTTTATGAAAATTTTGTTAAACATAGAACATTGAGAGATATTTGGGGAATCCAAAAATCAAGGAGAAAGAGTCTTAGAAAGTGAAGATCTAATAGACACAAAACTAGGTGTCTGGGTTAAAGCAAAGAAAAGAAGAAGAGGGACTTCTTCTAGAGTTGCTGGGTTCATCCATTCCCTTCCTCCATCTATAAGTTTTTTGAGAGTGTCTCATCTAAAACTCCTTCTCCTACTTTTCATCTTTGAAAGAGTCTAAATCAAGAAGGAGGTATTTGATCGACCATCAAAGAAGGATCAACGCAGTACTAGCATACTATGCTGATTTCTTGGACCAAGACTTCTGATCATGATTCGTGAGCTCATGTGGATGACTCCTAGAGGTCGGACATATGTGCGGCTCACAACATCATCCTCAAGCCTAGATCAGTAAAGTTAAAACGTCTAACTTGCAAGGTAATAGATCTGATCTATTATATTTTACATACATTAGATATAGTATAGAAACATGTTGATATGATCAACATGTAGCTCTTGCTCTTTCTATTTTAATTTTTGATTTAATATCATATAATAATCATGTAATAAGATCTTAGATATAGAGATTCTTTAATTTTACAAGATAAATTTTGATTTATTTCAGTCTTCCACTGCCTGATCTTGAAAAAATTTCAAGATCTAACCCTGAAACCCTAGATCTGGTTCCTTCAATTGGTATCAGAGCCTAGGTTGTTTATTACATGATTATTTATACATGCTTAGATATTTTTTAAATTAGATCTAATTTATAATCTGATTGTTAAATCTAAAATTAAAATTTTTAAATCAATCACGAACAGTAGGTTATCCTGCTATAAGGTTTACCCCTTATAGTGTAAAGGTTGTCCTAGTTCGTAGAGATCTATCTTTAATCATAAATTTGTTAGATGTGATATGGATTAAATTTATGATTTATTAGATTTAAAAAGTATTTAAATTTAAAATAAAAGATCTTTGTTAATAATTTTCATGCAAAGAACCATCATATATTTGTCTGAAAAATTTGTGCAGTTTAAAGTTGAAATTATTTCAATTACATAAATCTGTTTAGATTAGATCTAAAGTAGTTTCATGCTTTTCTCACTTGCATTTTGATTATGAATCAAACATGCAACTTGGTTGGTAGAACCATATTGTAAAAATATTTTACAAACATGAAAATTATTTTCGAAAAGCCGAACTCCAACCCTCAGCCCAAAACTTAATTGAGAATTAAGAAGTTGTTTGATTAGTTTCTAGGATTGTGAATTGAAGAACCTAAGACACAAATCATAATACATTGGGTTAATGGGTTAGTGAGAATTAGGTCCATTAATTGGGTTAGACCTAAGGTTAGATTAAAGATGGACTTAATTAGAGAATTGACTAAATCTAATCAGTTGTTGTCTTAGATTAGGTCAAGGATTCTCTAGATCAATTACAATAGTTGTAGTTGGTCAAGTCCATGTCTTTAACGAGAACCAAATGGACTTGATTCTTAGCTAAGTGGTCTAGCACGAACTGTTAAGTTGATCTAATCGAAACTAATTAAATCAGTTGGTGTCTAAGGTAAAGCAGATCGATGGTTTTTAATTGGCAGCCCGCTTACCTGGCCATTTTTGATGGTGTCTAAAGCAAGCTTGGCAGACCCTCCCACCGATCGAACTTACCTGGCCTCTTGGTGAAATTATATTTTGATTGGATCACTTGACTATTCGAGCTGACCCATGTCAGCTAGGTAAATCAATGTGACTAAATTAGGTGCTCCAAGATCAGCCTTTTTAATGGTCTCCCTTAAGCTGACTTGGTAAAGCTAGTGGGAGGATCATGATAAGCTGGTTCATCTGACCTCCTCCTCTAAATCAATTAAATCCTCTAAAATTATTAGGTCTTTAAAATAAAATAGTTATGGTAATAACTAGATCATAGCCTCCCATTAAGTAGATGATAATGGGTCCATCAGTTGGATAATCATTGGAGGCCCAAAGGCCTGATGCTTATCGGTTGATGGAATTGTCATTCATAATATGATTTCTTGACTGCATCTTTCTAAATGGTGGTTAGGTTAGCCAACCAAAGTTGGACCTAATCATTCATTGGCTAGATGGGCCAAGTATGGTCATGTTAATGGTTGGACCTAACCAGACCTTTTCAGTAGAGGCCAAAGCCTACTGATTAGGGACTGGGGCAAAATTAAAATTACTAAAAATTATTTAGAAAAACAATTGATTATGAACCTACCCTTAGATGTACATGGTTGGCCAACCGATGTTGGGCTTGTGTGCAGCCTAAGTGGATTCTAGTACCCACTAAGGAATTAGGATAATTTCTCGAATTGGAGGTAGAGGCTACCAATTTGAATAAAATAGTGGGAGAAGCTTTTTGATTAAAGTCCAAATCTTTAGGTTTAATGAATCAATTACTAATTAGGTTATAATTTTTCTTTGTACAGATATGGCCACTTTCCTATCGCCCCGATCATTGTTGGACAATGATAAGTTGGTGGGACTCAACTTCAGTAGCCGGTACCGAAAGTTGAAGATAGTCCTGGAGCATGAACGAATCTTACATGTGATAATAGATCCTGCACTTGAGGAGCCAGCTACTAATGCACGTGAAACAGTCAGAGACACTTACTAGAAGTGGCTCAATGACTGGATCACAGTGCGCTGCATCATGCTGGCTGCCATAAGCGATGAGTTCAGTCGCAGATTCGAGATGACTCAGCCAAAGAACATGCTTCAAGTGTTGGAGGATGCCTTTGGCACACCCGATGACGTGGAGAGGCACAAGACTAGTTGTGCCATCTTCAGTGCCAAAATATGGGATGGTGCCTCTGTCACTGATCATGTATTGTACATGATCGAGCTGATGGAGCATTTGAACAAGCTCGGCTTTCTCTTGCATGAGCAGCTTGAAAAAGATACAATACTAAACTCGCTGCCCAAGTCTTATCTCCCATTTCTCACTTATTATAGAATGACAAAGGCTGAAGTAAACTACCATGGGTTACTGGGGTTGCTTCAGAACTTTGAGAAGGATCACCAACTCCACAAGGAGTCGGTGAACTTAGTGGGAGGTTCGTCTTCTGATTCTTGACCCTTTAAGAAAAGAAGGAAGAACAAGAAGAAAAAAGTGAAGAAGATGCAAGTTCAGGCTAGAACATCAGTGCAGGGCCAGACCAGAAAGATCAAGCCCCATAAGAGTCAAGCTGAATGCTTCTTTTGCAAGAAGCAGAGGCACTGGAAGAGGAACTGTCCTCAGTACATTGCCTCCCTGGACCCGAACAGGCAGAGAAAGAAGCAAGCTATTGCTGAGCAAGGTATTTATATGATAACTCCTTGCAATTTCTCTATTTGTGATATAACTGACTGGGTATTGGATACCGGTAGCCTTTACCATATTTGCAATTCGTTGCAGGGGTTGCAGGCAGTAGGAAATTCGAGCAAGGTGAGAGGTTTCTGAATGTTGGAGATAGAAGACCAGTTCCAGTTCTAGTATTAGGAATCTTGAAACTTGTATTTGAGTCCCATACCGTTGTTCTTAATGATTGTCATTTCTGTCTCAATTTTTTTTTAAATATTATTTCTGTAGATCTTCTGGCCAAAAATGATTATGAAATTTCAATAAAGAAATAAGTTTGTAATATCATTATGAGTGGTGTTACTATTTTTTATGAACATTTGAACAATGGTGTGTATATATTATCACAACCTTTTAACGTAGTCTATTCTACTGGCAAAATTTGATCACTGTCGTAGGCGGTCAAGAATAAAAACCAACTCAAACTATATAGATAGGATGAGTAGAGATCATTTCCATGGAGATCTAGGATGATTATCTTTTTCTTTTAAGAAGAAATAAAAAGAGAATTGATTGTAGAAGGATTAACAAGAAATAGAATAGCAAAAAATCAAAAGTGTAAATTAAATTATGAAAGAAAATAATTCAGAGAAATAACCCAGGAATTTTGAATCCACCATGCAAAGAGATTTATTTTCTTCTTTTTTTTATATTGTAATTGTTGGGTATAAAATAACCCCAGCCGAAGTTCGTAAAAGGCCGACCCTTCCAGGGCTCTTCCGACTTCTGACCTTGTGCAGCATCTTTCTAAACTTCCCCGACCGTCCGAGCTTCCATAATACTATCCGGACTTCTCCAATAATGAGCTGCTCCATTCATCTACCGGACTGCTCCAAATGCTTTTTGAGCTTCGCTATCAGCTGATTTTCTATAGTGATCGACTATTCTCCGAATCTCTTTCGGATTTTTTCCGACCACGGACGACTTTACTCCAAACTTCTTCCGAACTTTGTCAATGTCCGAGCTTCTTCGATAGCAAGATTTCTATAGTAACCAGACTCCTTCCAAGTTTCTACGATAGTCGATCACCTTTCAGATTTCATTCGAGCTCCTACAAGAGTCGGATCCCAGCCGAACTTCTACAGTGGATGGATCACAGACGAACTTCTACAACGGGATAGGCTCCACCAACCGGGTCTCTACTCTGAACTTCTACCATAAGCAGTCCACTCCGAACTTCTACTACAAGCGGACATCTACTATAAGTGAATTCCTTCCGAGCTTCTACTGTAAATGAATTCCTTTCGAACTTCTATTATAGGCGGACTTTAGCCGAGCTTCTTCAATAAGCGGTCCCCATCCGGACTTCTACAAGAACCGAACTCCGTCTGAACTTTCATAGCAGATGGATTTCGGATGAACTTCTACAACGGACGGACTCCAGCAGCTGGATTTCTACAATGGCCGACCGCCTCCAGTGTCTTCCGTACCTCTCCAGCCATCAACCTTCAATAGCGTCAACCGGACTTCAACAGCACTAGCCAGACTTCAACAATGCCATCCAGACTTCCACAGGATCCTCCAGACTCCTCCAGCAGATGAACTTTCATAATGCCTTCCAAACTCTTCTATCGACCGACCTTCAGTCGAATTCCTTGTGCAATCAGACCTCTCCAGCAGACAAATCTTCAGACAAGCTTCTACATCATACAAATTCCATATGAACTTCTATGACGGATAGGCTCCATTGGATCTCTACTCCGAACTTCTTTCGAACCTCATCAATGACTGAGCTTCTCCAGCAGCGGGACTTCTACAATAAGAAGTCTCCATCTGAGCTTCCACGACAACTGATCTTCGACCGAGCTTCTACAATAAGTGACCTCCTTTCGGACTCCTACGAGAGCTGGACTCCGTCTGAACTTCTACAGCAAAACCGTATCCCAGACTCCTCCAACATTCGACCTTCCACAATGTCCTCAAGACTCCTCCAGCAGACGAACCTCCACAACGCCATCTGAAGTCCACTGTCGGTCGACCCTCTTCCAGATTCCTCATAAAATTGGACTTTTCCAACAGAAAGTCTCCATCCGAGCTTCTACAGCAGATGACTTCTGCCTGCAGCATCAGTGCTCTAGGCACCCAACAACAGTGGACTCGTCAGCAACCTCAAAAATATCTGAGTCTCTCTTAGATTACAGAGATAGAGAGCCATTCTACTCCATCAGATATCCCAGCCGAGCTTCAACCGTCAAGCCCGAACTCTCTGGCAAGTCACGACAATGGCCACTACCCCACTCCACTCTCTGTAACAGATTCCACATGGCCCCACCACTCTCTGGCAAGTCGCGACAACAGACGCCACTCCACTCTCCATAACAAACTCCACATGGCTCTGAACGGCCCACCGACACCACTACTCTCCGCAAAAAACTTCACGTGGCCACGAACGGCCCACTACCAGGCAGTTACAGACGTCGCTGTCGATCAGTTATGCTCTCTGTCTATATAAAGAGACCCTCAGATACGTTCTTCTCTAAGCTCTAAACTCTATCTCGAAACTCTGTTAAAATCCCATTCGAGTGCTCCATTTTTGTTGAGGCAGAGTACTGACTTGAGCATCGGAGGATCTTGCCGGAGCACCCCCAACTCCAGTTTAGACTTACCTTGCAGGTCCCGACGGCAGACGCGATCCCCTTGACTCCAGCTTCTTCGGCATCGGCAGAATTTTGCACCAACAGAATTGGCGCTAGAGGAAGAGTCCTGTGTCTTCACAGTACCCTTGTTCTTAAAGGAGTGCTCAGCGAAACTATCTCCGATCATCTTCTCTGACATCTTCTTCTCCTTCTCCTGTCAGATCTCTACCTGATGCCTCCCTGAAAAGCATCCACCAGGCGATCCACAGCCTCCGCGGTCAGATCTCAGCGAGCTTCGCAAGCTCCAGCCTTGTCTCCAATTTTCCAGGCTCCTCCTCCTCCGGTAACGACAGTCGACATGGAGTAGCTTGACCTGTTGGTTCAGCAGGTCAGGAGCCTCACCGAAGCAGTGCAGGCCATACAGCAGCAGTCGCAAGCATTAGTGTGGTTGGAAAAAGCATCGTCAGAGTTCCAGAATTCGGCAACCAGATGGGCCACTTGGGCAAGTCGCCCTGTCTTCCATGAAAAGGGGAAGCAGATGGTGGAGAGCCCTCCGTCCGATCATGATTCCACCCCCGGAGGGTCTCTACCTCCATTCTACTAGAAGACCCTCGAGACTCGCAGTTGAAAGGACCTCCTGGGATAAAGATTCTAAGAAATGAACTGGTGGACCGAGGAGCTCATCAGATGAGGTCGGCTCGACAGATTCATCCAATGCTGACCTGAAGGTAGGGAGGATTGGTCGAGGGCCCTACCAAAGCCAGAGCCGCCAAAGAGAGAGGAACAGCCTGAAGATCAACCTCCAACCGAGATCGTCAACACCATCTCTGGAGGACCTCGATGGGGAGCAGCCAGTGGATCGGCCATACTGCCCAAGCGGTAGAGGACTGAAGAGTCTATAACCTTTACAGAAGAAGATGCCCGAGAAATTCAATTTCCACATAATGATGCAGTTGTAGTTTCTTTAAATATTACTGATTATGATGAATGCCGCATTCTTGTTGATAGTGAAAGCTCGGCTGATATTCTGTTTTACGAGGTATTCTCAAAAATATCTATTCCGGATGGTTGATTAGGGCCGATAAACTCCTCGTTGGTAGGGTTCACTGGCGATGCTGTACCAGTGGAAGGGGTAATAACTTTAACTGTGGTTGCAGGCCAGTACCCAAAGCAATCAAGAGCGCAGGTGGATTTTCTAGTAGTAAGGGCACCGTCTGCCTACAACGCAATACTCGACCGACCTAGCCTCAACGCCCTCCGAGCTATGGTGTCGACCTACCACTTGAAGCTGAAATTTTCTACTAGCCAAGGAGTCGGAGAGGTTAGAGGAGATCAAGCTCTGGCAAGACACTGCTACAACATAGCCCTTCAGAGAAAGGGACAGTCCGATCCCTGTCTGGTTGATGGATTGGACACTCGCGATGACCTTGCCGAAGAATGGGGTGAGCCAATTGAAGATCTTATCTCAATTCCTTTGAACGATGGGAATGAGGAGCATGTGGTGAAGATCGACTCTAACCTAGGAGAAGAGATACGGACACAGCTCATTAATTTCCTACAAAAGAATGCGGATGTTTTCGCTTGGGTCCCGACGGATATGCCAAGGATTGATGCAGGAGTCATGGAACATCGCCTGGCTATTGATCCCAAACATCGATCGATGAAGGAAAAAAATCTGAAGTCATGTATCGGAAAGGCAAGTGGCAATAGCTGAGGAAGTTGATAAACTCCTGAAGGCCGGGTTCATCAGAGAAGTCAACTATCCGAACTGGGTCTCCAATGTGGTTCTCGTCAAGAAGGCAAATGGCAAGTGGAGGATGTGTATAGACTTCAAAAAGCTAAACAAAGCCTGTCTGAAGGACAGTTACCCTCTACCCAGAATTGACCAACTAGTGGATGCAACCTCAGGCCACGAGCTTCTCACTTTCATGGATGGATTTTTCAGCTACAATCAAATCAGGATGGCACCGGAGGATGAAGAAAAAACCACTTTTATTACTAACCATGGTCTTTATTATTACAGGGTCATGCTTTTTGGCCTCAAAAATGTAAGGGCGACCTACCAATGGCTGGTGAACAAGATCTTCAAAGAGCAGATCAGCCGCAACATGGAGGTCTACATGGACGATATGCTTGTAAAAAGCAAATCCATAAAGAACTACGTTGCCGACCTTGAGGAGACCTTTAGCGCCCTCCAAAAATATAAGATGAAGCTGAACCCGACCAAGTGCGCTTTTGGAGTAACCTCAGGAAAATTCTTGGATTTCATGGTGTCGGGGTGCGGGATCGAGGCAAATTTGGAAAAAATTTGTGCCATCCAGGCAATGACCGCCCCGAAGTCAATAAAGAAAGTTCAGCACCTTACTGGGAGAGTAGCAGCTCTGAATCGTTTTGTCTCAAGGTTGACCGAATGATGCCTGCCTTTCTTTCAGACCCTCAAGCAGTCGAAGAACTTCTGTTGGACCACTGAATGTCAGCAAGCATTTGAAAAATTAAGGAGCTACCTCAGCTCACCTCTGCTATTGGCAAAGCCCGAACCCGAAGAGGAGTTGTTCCTGTATTTGGCGGTCTCCCCTGTGGCTCTCGCAGCAGTTCTGGTTAAGGAAGAAGTAAAAATTCAATGGTCGATCTACTACATTAGCCGAGTATTGAGAGACGTCGAAACCAGGTATACTAAGTTACAGAAACTAACTATGCCTTGTTGATTGCAGCTCGAAGGCTTCAACCATACTTTCAAGGGCACACCATAATACTGCTCACCGACTAGCCGATAAAGGTGGTTCTGAATCAAGCGAATGCTTCTGGAAGGATAGCAAAATGGGCAGTCGAGCTCACAAAATTTGACATCAACTATCAACCTCGGTCGATGATTAAAGCCCAGATATTAGCAGACTTTATAGTGGAGTGCACTATTCTGGAAGAGGCCGAACTTGAATGAGGTGAAGCCGACAACTCAGGGCTCCAATCGAATTTTCTTGAAGAAAGAACAGATCTCCCTGATGGTTTTTGGGCCCTCTACATGGATGGTTCCTCCAACATGTCAGGTGCAGGCGCGGGCCTGATCCTGGTCAATCCAGAAGAAATTATTGTAGAGTACGCGCTGCGCTTTGAATTTTCTATGATGAATAATAGAGCGAAAAATGAAGCTCTGATTGCAGGACTGAGGATCACCAAAGAGTTAGAAGTGGATCGACTCCAAGTCTATAGTGACTCCCAATTGGTGGTGGGACAAGTCAGTGAAAAATATGAAGCTCGGGAGGACAGTATGGCCAAGTATCTTGAAAAGGTAAAAGAGATCATCCCTGCCTTCGATAGCTTTGCCATCAAGCAGATTTCAAGAGCAAAAAATACTAGGGCCGACCTTCTCTCTAAGTTGGCTACACTGGCTCCGACCGAACTACCCAAAGACTGCTTACAGGGGAGACCTCCTTTGCCTTAGCCCTCGGAACAGAAGCGGTGATCCTGATCAAACTCAAGCCTCCATCGATGTGAGTCATGGCATTCGATGAGCAGTGCAACTCACAGGATCTCAAGGCCAACCTCGACTTGTCAGAAGAAAAGTGGGAGACAGCTGATGCGTAGTCGTTGATAGCACCAAAAATAACTCTACTCACTACATAGGTAGGATGAGTCGAGATCGTATCCTCAGGGACCTTGGGCTAAGTTGAGATTGTAAAATAAAAGAAAGAAGCGTTGTTTTGATTTAGAAAATAAATTATCTTAAAATTGATGTAATTAGAAAATAAAGAGCACGGGAGTTTTGAATTAATTTTTCACTAGTAGAGTTGTATCTCTTTTTTTTTATTTAAATGGATGCGATTAATCTTAAGAAAAATATCTATTTTTTCTCGACACACCTCGTACCCGTAGATCATGGTGCGTCTCTGAAAAATATTAGGTAAACAACTCTTCTTTCCTCAGCACGCCCCATACCCGTAGATCACGGTGCATCTCCGAAAAGCAAAAGTTGTTCCTAATATTAATCTAACAGGAAAACATAAATAAAAGCATATGAAAGAGAGCAAATAAAGAACTCATGACGATTTAAATAAAAAGTATAATCTTTATTGCATATAAAGAAATATAAGAAAGTTTAGAATAATAAACCCACTCTGTGTCATTACAAAATTTCTTCTCCACTCCCGAGACTGCTAGCCTAGCTGCTCATGGAGTAGTCCCTTTCTCTTCCTCTATGCAAGGCTCTAGAAGAATTTTTGAGCTCCCCCTCCAATGGGATTACAAAAGCCTTTTTTATAAGTGTTAGGAGGGAGGAGTTTTACATGGTTTTTCGATGTGGGACTAAAGAAAATACTAAGCACTAAAAGATGGATGGATGAGATGAAAAGATCACAAGCAGATAAAGAAAATATAAATTCTTCCTCTTAAAGTATTTTCAAGTATTATCTTTTTTTCCTTTAATTTTCAGATCCATTGCTATCTGTTCGCTACTGTCCGCCAGCATAATTTCCTGCAAACCCGCCTGTAATGCCGCGCGCTCGCCATGCCGTGCGAACCCACTGCCGCACGCCCGCTGCCGTGCCAGCTGCCGTGCGCCCGCTGCGCTCCTTTTTGATTACCAAAAAGAAACTTTTGTTTCTTTACAATGACGTCTATATCCTTTTTGGGTTTCTTGCATAGTATCTTCATTTTCTATAATACCATATGCATCCTTCTTTTATTTAAATTTTATTTTAAGTCTAATTTTCTTCAAATTTGAGTCTTTTTGATCTATGAATCGGACTCTTTGCATCGGCGATCATCTTTTCTGTAAAATATAAAAAGAAGCATCAAATTCTTAATAAATAAAATAAATTAACTATAATTTTCTACTTTAAATAACTTAAATTAAGTGTTTATCACACCTTCCAACTTGAATTTTGCTCATCCTCGACTAAAATAGATATATTAGCATTGCGTACCGACTCGATCTTGAATAAAAAGTTAGGTTAGGCATCTCAAAATGTAGATGATACCTGATTAGACCATTAAAGAGATATTTCATTGGATTATCAATTTGACCCAATTAGTGGCTGAGTATTAACTAAAGAAATTTCAAGAGCTTTTCTTTCACCACTCTCCACTTTACTCTTTAAATCCTCTAACTTAATGTGAGAGAGGTTTATTATCTTCTTGCAATTTAGTCTCCTTATTATCCACTATTTTTTTAACATTGCCCACCTTTTTATGTGAACCACAATGCTTACTTAGGCGAAAGGGCCCGGTTACTCAGTAGAAAACCAATATTTTTTTTATATATTTTTTTAAAGTAAATTTTAAAGAGAATTTTTGCATACCTCGACTTTTCCATCCAATCTCTCATGAAGCAGATTCTTTATTGAGATCAGTAAGAAGAGGGTTGTAGAATCACTCCTAAAATTTGGTCTAGTCTAAACCCTACCATTCATTGAGCTTTCTTAATAATTTATTCCTCAGTATCTCTAAAATTATCTTGATCGTTAATTATTCATTGATTAGGATGCCTATGACTCTTAATCAAAATAAAATTTGGATACACAAAACTAATTATTTCTAACCATACTCAAGGATTTGATTAATTTCCATTTCCTTTCCCTCCGAACTTAATCTACATTATCCTCAATGGAGTAGGAAAGCAAAGAAAATAAAAGGAGAGAGTGCACTTGGGATAATTTTGCTTCGAAAGTTGAAGATAGCTTCATTGATTAATAGGTTCTTGTTCTAAATTCCTGCAGCTGCAGTAAAGTAAAATATATATATATATGAAATCGTTGGGTTGCCTCCTGACAAGTGCTAAGTTTTACATCTTCAGCCAGACGTCAAGTTTATTATTCATTATAAAGTGGATCACACAGGTAGATGGTGTCGATTCGTTCTTTATGTGCAATTTCATCTACATATGGCTTCAGACGTTGGCCATTTACCTTAAATGTATTGCCATTCCGAGGGTCATGAATTTTAATTGCTCCATGTGGGAATATTTGTGTGACAATGAAAGGTCCATCCCATCGGGATCGAAGTTTATTGGGAAAAAGGCATAACCTGGAATTGAAAAGCCATACCTTTTGATTTATCTCAAATGATTTTCTAGAGATATATTTGTCATGAAATACTTTGGTTCAAGCCTTGTAAATTCATGAACTCTTGTATGCATCGTTGCAAAGTTCTTCCAGTTCATTGATTTGCAACCTTCGATTAGAACCTGCATTCTTCATGTTAAAATTAAACATTCGTATAGCCCAGAGTGCTCGATGTTCTAATTCAACCGGCAGATGGCAAGCTTTGCCATCAACTAATCGATAGGGTGACATACCGATAGGGGTTTTAAAAACTGTACGGTAAGCCCATAATGCATCATCTAAGAGAAGAGACTAATCCTTTCTATCGGGCCTAACCATCTTTTCTAAGATATGTTTAATCTCCCTATTTGACACCTCTATCTGACCATTAGTTTGGGGGTGATATAGTGTGGCCACTTTATGTGTAATATTATATTTTTTCATAAGTGCTTCAAAATGTTTATTCATAAAATGAGTCCCCCCATCACTAATGATCACCCTTGGGAAGCCAAATCGACTAATGATATTTCGTTGGATAAAATTAGTTACAACTTTATTATCATTAGTCCGTGTAGCTATTGCCTCCACCCATTTTGACACGTAATCAACTGCCATCAAAATATATTCGAATCCAAACGAGGCTGGAAAAGGTCCCATGAAATCAATCCCCCAAACATCGAAGATTTCTACTACTAAAATGGGGGTCAGTGGCATCATATCCTTCTTGGATAAATTTTCTATTTGCTGACATTGCAGACAACTTTGGCCAAATTCATGTGCATCTTTGAAAAGCGTTGGCCAATAAAACCCACTCTGCAGTACTTTTGCCGTAGTTTTTCTTCCACTAAAATATCCCCCACATACCGAAGAATGGCAAAAATTGAGAATGCTTTGGAATTCACTTTCGGGGACACAACGACGAATAATTTGATCAGGATAGTATTTGAATAGTTCAAGTTTCTCCCAGAAATAATGTTTAATTTGCGAGAAAAATCAATCCTTTTCTTGTTTTGTCCAGTGAGAAGGTACTTATCCTGTTGACAAGTAATTGACAATATGGGCAAACCATGGAGGACGGCTAGAGGAGATTGTGAAAAGTTATTCGTCAAAAAATTTTTCTTTGACCTCATCTATGCCTATCATGTGTTCAACTAAGATCCTGGAGATATGATCAGCTACCACATTCTCAGAACCCTTCTTATCTCGGATTTTCAGATCAAATTCTTGTAAAAGAAGGATCCATCTGATCAAATGCGGTTTAGTATCTTTCTTTGAGAGGAGATGTTTCAGAGCCGCATGATCAGAGTAAACTAGAACCTTAGACCCTAACAGATATGAGCAAAATTTTTCAAGGGCGAACACTACTGCTAGTAGCTCTTTTTCTGTTGTGGTGTAGTTTAATTGGGCATCGAAAAGAGTCTTGCTAGCATAATAGATCACATGTGGCTCCTTATTAATTTTTTGGCCTAAGACGGCACCTATTGTAAAGTCAGATGCATCACACATAATCTTAAATGGAATGGACCAGTCAGGGGGTTTTATTATGGGTGCTGTTGTCAGGGCTATTCGTAATGTGTTGAATGCTTTCAAACAGTCTTCGTCAAAGATAAATGGTGTGTCCTTGGCCAACAGATTGCACAAGGGTCTTGAAATCTTGCTAAAGTCTTTGATGAAGCATCTATAAAATCCAGCATGACCTAAGAAGGATCGTATTTGTCGGACTGAAGTAGGAGGTGGTAGTTTTGAAATGATCTCAACTTTGGCTTTATCTACCTCGATCCCTCTTTCAGAAATAATATGTCCTAATACAATTTCCTTCCGCACCATGAAATGGCTCTTTTCCCAACTTAGGATAAGATTTATTTCCATACACCATTTAAGAACTTTGAAAAGATTATGGAGACAATCCTCAAAAGTGGTTCTAAATATAGAAAAATCATCCATAAAAACTTTAAGACATTTATCCACCATATCCAAAAAAATGGCCAGTATGCACCGTTGAAATGTAGCAGTGCATTGCAGAGCCCGAATGGCATACGCCGAAAAGCGAAGGTGCCATAGGGGCAGGTGAAGTTAGTCTTTTCTTGGTCATCCGAAAATACAGGTACCTGATTGTACCCTGAATAACCATCAAAAAAATAGAAAAAACTTTGTCCTGCTAACCGTTCTAAGATTTCGTCGATGAAGGGCAATGGAAAATGGTCCTTCCTAGTAATGGAATTTAGTTTTCTATAATCTATGCATACTCGCCATCCAGATGATATGTGAGTGGGGAGCAGTTCACCTTCTTCATTCTCAACCACAGTAATACCTGATTTCTTAGGTACCACTTGAGTGGGACTGACCCATTTACTATCAGATTTGGGGTAGATGATTCCAGCATCTAACCACTTTACCACCTCTTTTTTTACTATTTCACGCATGTTTGGGTTCAATCTCCTCTGCATATCTCGATGGGATTTGGCATTTGCCTCAAAATGAATATGGTGCATGCAAATGGAGGGGTCAATTCCTTTTAAATCGGCAATGGACCAACCGATAGCCTCTTTGTGTTCCTTCAGAATACCAACCAATTGTGTTTTCTGATTAGGGGTCAAGTCTGATGCAATGATTGTCGGGAGGGTGTCATTGGGTCCTAGAAATACATACTTGAGCGTAGCAGGAAGGGGTTTCAATTCTAACGTAGGTGGTGATTCTAAAGATGGGACTATTGGTGTACTGGCTAATGTGGGCAATGGCTCATATTTGATTGTCCATGGAGGAGTGGTTTTATCGTGTGGTGTATCCAACAAGGTGTTAACTTCTTTCATATATCCCTCAAAGTCATACACTCCAAAGTGAACCAAGCAAGTATCTAAGGGGTCTGGTGCTAGAATTATGGGTGTTGCATGTTCTATAATATCTTCTAGTGTATCTACTTCGAAGCAACTATCCCTTGATGATCTTTGGGAAGCACCAAACACATTCAGTCTCAGTTTCTTATTCCCAAATG
This sequence comes from Elaeis guineensis, assembly GCF_000442705.2. Classification (NCBI taxonomy): domain Eukaryota; kingdom Viridiplantae; phylum Streptophyta; class Magnoliopsida; order Arecales; family Arecaceae; genus Elaeis; species Elaeis guineensis. The sequence goes on along the minus strand of NC_025995.2, from coordinate 48,273,731 downwards.
ATACGTCCATGACTCATGTCCTACAATTAATACATGCATTTGCCATAGCTAGGAAGGGTCATCCTAAGATAATGGAAATTTATCTTGGGTTGCCACTTAGTTCCATGTCGAGAACCAGAAAATCAACTGAAAAGTAAAACTTGTCTACCTTGACCAAGACATCCTCAAGCATTCCACGTGGTTCCTTAATTGATCTATCGGCTAACTGCAGTGTGGCTGATGTGAATTTCAGTTCTCCGAATCCAAAAAGTTCATACACCGAACTAGGTAAAAGATTCACACTTGCCCCTAAATCCAGAAGAGCTTTTTCAATGTGATAATCTCCTATAACACAGGAAATGATGGGGGCTCCTGGGTCCTTAAGCTTTGGAGGAGTGGCATGCTGGAAGATAGAACTAGCCTGTTCAGTGAGGCATACTTTCTTTGGAATTTGTGATCTAAATTTATATTTTTGGGTGCACAAATCCTTCAAAAATTTGGCATAAGCAGGGACCTGTTTGATTGCGTCTAGAAGGGGAAGATTAATTTGGACTTTCTTAAATAATTCCAACATCTCGTCAAGTCTTCCTCCCTTCTTATCTGCAGGAATAGGGGTTTTCAGGGCATCCAAAAATGGGGCTTTAGGCAAGTAAGATGATTCTGGTGTAGTTGGTTCATTCTCTATTTTCAGGTCCTCCTTGTTCTTGGGTGATTTGGCTTCGGTTAGAGGTTTAGGGTCGGTCTCATTGGTTTTACTAGTGTGTTCAATGACCTTCCCACTTCTCAGAGTCATGATTGATTTGGCATGTTCAGAAAAAGCTTCTGGGGTATTAGAGCTCTCAATCACAAATTACCCTCTTGGGTTGCTCTCGGGTTGGCTAGGTAATTTTCCTCCTTCCCTCCTACTGAATGCAGTCGCTAGTTGACCTATTTGGATCTCTAGCTTAGCAATGGATTGTGTGTGAGAGTTAAGGGTCTGAGTGTTGACTTCTAATCATTCTAGTACTTTCAGAACTTTTTCCTCAAAAGCTGAGCTATGACCAGTAGTAGACGGTTGAGGAGCATTTTGAAATTGATGGTATGGTCCATGCCTATATGTTGGGTCTTGATATTGAGGTCGAGGTGCGGCAGGGCCAACCACTGGTTGTGGTCTCCAGAAAAAATTTGGATGGTTTCTCCAGCTGGGGTTATAAGTGTTCGAATATGGATCGTTTCCTGGTCTGCGAGCTTGTTGGACTTGAGCTTGCTGAACCTGCTCATGCATAAACTCAGGAAATTAAGGTGCGGCTGGGCATTCACTAACAAAATAGTTTGGACTTACACACAATGCACAAGCTTTTTGGATTGGGTTAGGTGGAATCGGGGATTGTCCAGTATTTAGAAGATGGTCTAATTTTTGGGACAGTTCATCTACCTTACTGTGGATATCCATGACGTTTCCAATCTGATAAATTTCACTTCTTTTTTGTTGAAGCATGGGTTGTTCTCTAGAGGTGGCAGACATATGATGTAGAAATTCTCATAAGTGTTTCAAAGAGCTGCCAGGCTTCATCCTCACTCTTTAGCATAAATATCCCACCACATGATGCATCAACCATTTATCGGTGTTTCTCCGATAGACCATCATAAAAACACTGACAAAGTTGCCATTTAGGGACAGTATGGTGTGGACATTTACGAATGAGGTCCCTTAACCTTTCTCATGTCTCATGAAAAAGTTCACCCTCCAATTGGGAAAAACTAGTGATAGCTTTTCTAATTTGATTTGTTTTTCCAATTGAAAAGTATTTCTTGAGAAATTCTCTCTGAAGATGATCCCAAGTTGAAATGGTTATAGAGTCTAAGGAGTTTAACCAATGCTTGGCTTTGTCCTTAAGTGAGAAAGGGAATAGTTTCAACCTAAGGGCATCATCGGAGAAGTTTTGGATTTTTACTGTGGAACAAATTTCAAGAAATTCATCCAAGTGTTTGTATGGGTCCTCGTTACTAAGTCCATAGAATGTGGCAACATTTGAATAATGCTAGACTTAATCTCATATTGGGTAGCTTCTACTGGAGGTGCTTGAATACATGGAGAGTAGGTATACGAGGATGGAGTGAAATATTCTCTCAATGAGCGTGGAGGATTAGCCTCACCAGGTGCAGCCATGTTTCTAACTCGGATAGTCCTAAGAGTCTTTTCTAATTCTTCGTCTAATAATTGCAAGTCGGGTTTTAGTGATCGTCGACCTAACATGCAACTAAAAGGTCTATGTAGGACTATCCTAGTCTCTTAAGGATTATTATTATTATTACTATTATTATTTAAGAGGAGAGGAGAAGAGAGAAAAGAGTTCTAAAGTAGAGATCCTAAGAAGTCCTAGAACTAATAGAAGAATTAGGTGTGGTTAGATTTTAATTACAATCAAGTTAGCACGCAATAGACTCTCTATCCTAAAGTTATCCTAGTTCTAGACAACTCCTAACTGTAGTTAGCCTTCAAGCCCTCCAAGTCGGAGCTTGACCAACCAACTAGCCAGATAAGTGTAAGGTTGGTGGGAGTCCCCCCGTTGCTTTCCTTAGACACCAATTAAATTGGCCAGGTCAGCGAACAGAACCAATTAAAAACCACCTTCCTTCGGGCCCAGTCGTCCCGCAAACCACTTGCCTAGACACCAGCTAGCTGACCAAGTCTAACCTGGTTCAACTCTCAGGGTCACTTGTCCTAATGAGCTCAAAATCCTTAGGGGTCAATGTCTAATTAATTTTAGATTAAGGTCTAGGTTATGCAAATGCAAGTGAGTGATTTGCGGGCCAAGAAAGGGTGATCAATTCCCCACCTTATCTTAGTTAATGGGTTGCACCCTTAAAGTTAATTATCAAGATGCAATGCAAAGAAACAAGGTGTCCAATCAAGTTAGAAATTTTTATATTTGAGGTTACGCTATTTTATTTAAGTGTTATGAAATGTCAGTGGCTTTTTTTTTTATTCAACCGTGCCAAGGTCCCCGGCAATGACGCTAAAATTTGATGCGTAGTCATTGATAGCACCAAAAATAACTCTACTCACTACATAGGTAGGATGAGTCGAGATCGTATCCTCAGGGACCTTGGGCTAAGTTGAGATTGCAAAATAAAAGAAAGAAGCATTGTTTTGATTTAAAAAATAAATTATCTTAAAATTGATGTAATTAGAAAATAAAGAGCTCGGGAGTTTTGAATTAATTTTGCACTAGTAGAGTTGTATCTCTTTTTCTTTTATTTAAATAGATGCGATTAATCTTAAAAAAAAATACCTATCTTTCCTCAGTACACCCCATACCCGTAGATCATGGCGCATCTCTGGCAAGTACTAGGTAAACAACTCTTCTTTCCTCAGCACGCCCCATACCCGTAGATCACGGTGCATCTCCGAAAAGTAAAAGTTGTTCATAATATTAATCTAACAGGAAAACATAAATAAAAGTATATGAAAGAGAGCAAATAAAGAACTCATGATGATTTAAATAAAAAGCATAATCTTTATTGCATATAAAGAAATACAAAAAAATTTAGAACAATAAACCAACTCTATGTCATTACAAAATTTCTTCTCCACTCCCGAGACTGCTAGCCTAGCTGCTCATGGAATAGTCCCTTTCTCTTCCTCTATGCAAGGCTCTAAAAGAATTTTTGGGCTCCCCCTCCAATGGGATTACAAAAGCCTTTTTTATAGGTGTTAGAATGGAGGAGTTTTACATGGTTTCCCGATGTGGGACTAAAGAAAATACTAAGGACTAAAAGATGGATGGATGAGATGGAAAGATCACAAGCAGATAAAGAAAATACAAATTCTTCCTCTTGAAGTATTTCCAAGTATTATCTTTTTTTTTTAATTTTTAGATCCATTGCTATCTATTCGCCACTGTCCGCCAGCACAATTTCCTGCAAACCCACCCGTAATGCCGCACGCCCGCCATGCCGCATGAACCCGCTGCCGCGCGCCCGCTGCGCTCTTTTTTGATTACCAAAAAGAAACTTTTGTTTCTTTACAATGACATCTATATCCTTTTTGGGTTCCTTGCATAGTATCTTCATTTTCTATAATACTGTATGCATCTTTTTTTATTTAAATTTTATTTTAAGTTCAATTTTCTTCAAACTTGAATCTTTTTGATCTACGAATCAGACTCTTTGTATCGACGATCACCTTTCCTGTAAAACATAAAAAGAAGCATCAAATTCTTAATAAATAAAATAAATTAACTATATTCTACTTTAAATGACTTAAATTAAATGTTTATCAATAGCTTAAATTCAGATGGCAACCTACAAGCCGAAAGTAGCCTGCTACTACAACTCCTGGGTCAAGAGCAAAGCCTTCAAAGCGGAGGACTTAGTACTTCGGCAACTACTGTTTCACGACCACAGAACCAAGAAAAACTTGCTCCAAACTGGGAAGGCCCGTATGAATTCAAGGAGGTAGTCCGGCCCGAAATATACTATCTAAAAGAGCTCGGAGGATCAGACCTTCCACGATCGTGGAACTCGAAAAATCTACGAATGTATTACCGATAACTTTGCCTTAAATGAAAGTCTTATATTTGCATATTTTTTTTTTTGACATGAGCTCATAACAATAGGGAGTAGCTCCTTTCGACAATCGAAACTAAGCGTGTTAGGAACAGGAGGAGAATCTCGTCCTAACATGAGCAAAGTCGAAGGCCCGATTATTTAAAGATCGGATGGGGGGAGAGGCCCTTACAACGGCCCTTATATGCCCCCACAGCCATGTTAGGAACAGGAGGAGAACCTCATCCTAACATTAGCAAAATCGAAGGCCCGATTATTTAAAGATCGGATGGGGGGAGAGGCCCTTACAACGGCCCTTATGTGCCCCCACAGCCATGTTAGGAACAGGAGGAGAACCTCATCCTAACATGAGCAAAGTCGAAGGTCCGATTATTTAAAGATCGGATGGAGGGAGAGGCTCTTACAACGGCCCTTATGTGCCCCCACAACCATGTTAGGAACAGGAGGAGAACCTTGTCCTAACATGAGCAAAGTCGAAGGCTCGATTATTTAAAGACTGGATGGGGGGAGAGGCCCTTACAACAGCCCTTATGTGCCCCCACAGTCATGTTAGGAATAGGAGGAGAACCTCATCCTAACATGAGCAAAGTCGAAGGCCCGATTATTTAAAGACCGAATGGGGGGAGAGGCCCTTACAATGGCCCTTATGTGCCCCCACAGCTATGTTAGGAACAGGAGAAGAACCTCATCCTAACATGAGCAAAGTCGAAGGCCCAATTATTTAGAGACCGGATGGAGGGAGAGGCCCTTACAACGGCCCTTACGTGCCCCCACGGCCGACCTCATCCTAACATGAGCTGAAATTGACTATGTCGGGAACAGGAGAAGAACCTCATCCTGACGCAAACGAAGACCTGGTCGTTCAAGATCGGATGAGGAGAAAAGCCTCCTCAATGGCTCCTCTACACTCCTACGACCCCGTTAAGAGCAGAGGAAAAACCCTCACTCGAATATAAAAAAAAAAGGAGGAGAGAAAAAAGAAAAGCGACGAGCCACACTAGTGATAAGGAAAAATCAAACTATATCAAAGACACAAGGAATCTCATCTCAACAAGGAAGGAGACTCTTGTCAAAAACTCTCAGTCTCCAAGAGGGAACTTAACACCGACAGGAGAAAATCGACTTCCTCAAGGTAACGAGAAGTTCGGACCCCCAAGTTCAAGCATTGAGAGGAAGCGTCAAACTCGAGTGGCCTCGAAAAGACCTTCGGTCATGAACAAAAAGGGCAAATCGACACGACGATGACCAGAAACCTTCAAACGATATCAACATCGAACAAGACAAAAGATAAAAGAAGCTCGGTAAACAACAACTCAAAGCAAAAATATACGAGATAATGAGAAAAATTCCTTTTCATTTCATTAGTAAAGTGTGCATTACAAAATCTTAGAAGGTCAAGACTCAAGGGACCTCATCTCAATGAGGAAGAAAACCCTTGTCGAAAATCTCCAGTCCCTAAGGGCGAATCAACACGGCGACGACCAGGTACCTTCAAACAACGTCGACATCAAACAAGATAAAAGATAAAAGAAGTTCGATAATCGACAACTTAACGGATAAGGTAATGAGAAAATTTCTTTTTATTTCATTAGTAAAGTATGCACTACAAAGTCTTTGAAGGCCAAAAAAAAAATTGACAAGAAAAGAAAAAAAATATATAGAATAAAAGGTAAAGAAGCTCTAAAGAAGCCCAGCTTTTTCTGACTCCGAACTCTCGGTTCCAGTCATTATCAGGGATTGCCTTAAGTTCTCAACTTTTTCTTCTAGTTCCTTCTTTCTTAACAGCATCTCCTGATACATTTGGTGGAACCATCTGCATCCTTGACTGCCCGCTGCTCATAGGTCAGCTGAATTTTTAAATCAAAGGAAGGCAACTTCGTCAATGTCCGAGCTTCTCCGACAGCAGGATTTCTAAAGTAACCAGACTCCTTCCAAGTTTCTACGGCAGTCGACTGCCTTCCAAATTTTATCCGAGCTCCTACAAGAGCCGGATCCCAGCCGAACTTCTACAGTGGATGGATCACAGACAAACTTCTACAATGGGACAAGCTCCACCAACCGGGTCTCTACTCCAAACTTCTACCACAAGCAGTCCACTCAGAACTTCTACTGTAAGTGGACGTCTACTGTAAGCAAATTCCATCCGAGCTTCTACTGTAAATGAATTCCTTCCAAACTCCTATTACAGGCGGACTTCAGTCGAGCTTCTTCAATAAGCGGTCCCCATTCAGACTTCTACAAGAATCGGACTCCATCTGAACTTCTATAGCGAATGGATTCCGGACAAACTTCTACAACGGACGGGCACTAGCAGCTAGATTTCTACAATGGCCGACCGCCTCCAGTGTCTTCCGTACCTCTCCAGCCATCAACCTTCAATAGCGTCAGCTGAACTTCAACAGCGCTAGTCAAACTTCAACAATGCCAACCGGACTTCCACAGGATCCTCCAAACTCCTCCAGCAGACGAACTTCCATAATGCCTTCCGGACTCTTCTATCGACCGACCTTCAGCCGAATTTCTTGTGCAATCAGACCTCTCCAACAGACAAATCTTCAGAAAAGCTTCTACATCATACAAATTCTAGATGAACTTCTATGATGGATAGGCTCCATTGGATCTCTACTTCGAACTTCTTTCGGACCTTGTCAATGACTGAGCTTCTCCAACAGTGGGACTTCTAAAATAAGAAGTCTCCATCCGAGCTTCCATGACAACTGATCTTCAATCGAGCTTCTACAATAAGCAACCTCCTTTCGGACTCCTATGAGAGCTGGACTCCATCCGAACTTCTACAACAGAACCGTATCCCAGACTCCTCCAACGTTCGACCTTCCACAGTGTCCTCAAGACTCCTCCAGCGGACGAACCTCCACAACACCATCCGAAGTCCACTGTCGATCGACCCTTTGTCGGATTCCTCATGAAACCGAACTTCCCCAACAGAAAGTCCCCATCCGAGCTTCTACAGCAGATGACTTCCGCCTGTAGCATCAGAGCTCTAGGCACCTGACAATAGTGGACTCATCAGCAACCTTGGAAACATTTGAGTCTCTCTTAGATTGCAGAGACAGAGAGCCATTCTGCTCCATCAGATGTCCCAATCGAGCTTCAGCCATCAAGCCCGAACTCTCTGACAAGTCACGATAATGGCCACTACCCCACTCCACTCTCTGTAACAGATTCCACGTGGCCCCATAACTCTCTGGCAAATCGCGACAACAGACGCCACTCCACTCTCCATAACAAACTCTACGTGGCTCTGAACGGCCCACCGATGCCACTACTCTCTGCAACAAACTTCACGTGGCCACGAACGGCCCACTACCAGATGGTTACAGACGTTGCTGTCAATCAGTTACGCTCTCTGTCTATATAAAGGGACCTCCAGATACATTCTTCTCTAAGCTCTAAACTCTATCTCGAAACTCTACTAAAATCTCATTCGAGTGCTTCATTTCTGTTGAGGCAGAGTACTGATTTGAGCATCGGAGGGTCTTGCCGGAGCACCTCCAACTCTGGTTTTGACTTTCCTTGCAGATCCCAGCGGCGGACGCGATCCCCTCGACTCCAGCTTCTCTGACATCGATGGAATTCTGCACCAACAATAATATTTAATTCTTGTAATTATGGTATTAGTATAATTTATCTCTAAGGAATACGAGCTGTATCAGTAGATCACAGCTCATCCTGTTGGAGTATAAACTATCTAAATTTAATTACAAGATCTAAGATTTAATCTAGCATACCATGATTTATCTCTTCAAAGCACGTACCATATCCAGGGATCATGGCATGTCAATAGAGGATATAGGCTATGTAGGAGGCTTCATCATATTCCTGGATTGAAGAGATTTAGCCATGCATCAAGCTCCCTAGCTCCATAATCTCTCAATAATTGATCCCTAATGCTCTTTAAATTTTTTCTCTATTTTTTTCTTGCTTTCTCTCTGATTTTTTCTCCTCCTAAAGCTTATTCTCAGACCCCCTATTTATAGATGATTTTTTCATAATTTTTTGATAGGAAAAGGAGTCTTAAAACCTTTAAAAAATGTATTGATCTCCTAGGAATATTTTTGACCGTCGGATCCAGATTGAACCACTCAGATCAGCCCAAAAATTAGTCCTTTACTCCTTATTAGGGTCGGATTCAACTAGAGCCATCCGATCATGCTTCAGATGAGATCTAGACCATCGATCAGTGCTTCTGGTCTCCTATTCAAAGTTGGGAGTATGCTCAGTTGTTGGATCGCGTGATGGATTGCTTCTGGACCGTCGGATCATGCAAAAGAGTCTTCTTATAAATCGATAATGAACAGCAACCGTTGGATCTAAGTCGGCTTGAATCTCAACCATTGGATCGTACCCAGGATCTTTCTCTTACTATGAACCATGCTTGTGGACCACGTGAAGTTTCCTGTGGACTGCACCCTGGCTCTATGGATCGACCAGCTGGTCCACCATGCACGGGAGGTTATTTTTAAGGTTTTTTAGGATATTTTGACTCTATTTTTGCTTCGATTTTCGTCAGAAAAATTAAAAAAAATATGCATTAAATTTTTCAATTTTTTTTTTCATTTTGATGTTTAAATTATTCAATTAAATTAACATCTTATTTTTCATAAATATATCTAATTTCATATATTTTTCTAAAATTATTTATTTTTCAAGAAAATTTAATAAATTCATGAAATTAGGTTTTTAAGAAGATGTTAGCACCATAAATTATCAAAAATATCTTCAATAAATACAAAAATATATCACTTATCACACCTCCCAACTTGAACTTTGCTCGTCCTCGAGTAAAGAAAGAATTTAGATTTAAGTACTATTTAACTTAAAGTCTCAAATTTCACCAAATAATTTTAAAAAGACCACTGATATACAGTAGAGCATGAGTGAGGTATATTATTGGAGTATTAATACTAATCAATATAAGAGTTAAAATAAGAACACTAAATTTTTTTTGATTTTTTTTAAATTATTTCTATCTTTGTCTCTAAATCATTAACCTTCTTATGAACAAGTATATTGTTACTTTCGTCCTTCATTTATTGTTGTTTTTTTTTTAACATTATATTTCTATTGAGTGTCTTAATTTTTTAAACTTTCTATTTAACCCATGTAGTAAGTTTTCAGCCAATGACTCCCAAACCAGATGGCTTTAGGGTACTAAGTATAGAATACCCCTCGGACCTACTTGCTCGAATCAAACAGACTACAAGTTAAAACTAGCTTTACAACAAAACTTCTTTGCCCTTCATATCTTTTGATGCGAAACTCAATGTTTGCTTAGGCAAAGAGGCCTGGTTACTCAGCATGAAGTACTTGAAAACTTTTTTTTTTAAATATATGAGGAAACATATAGTTACTTTATACAAGCCCATAAGAAGTAAACTCTTCTTTGATGTTGGTAGAAAAATTTAAAAATGCTCAAAGAAAACTGTTTAAGTTCTAAGCTTAACTTCTTATTGAGTTTTCTTAATACTTGATCCCTCGATATCTCGCAAACTCTCTGGTCTGTACATCAATTTTTTTTTTAAATATGCTTGGTTTAACTCAATTCTTAAATGTAATCTGGTGCTTAAATGCTAAATACCAACTTACTTGAGGACTTTTAAATTATTTTTTTAAAATATTCTCCCTCCCCCAACTTAATCGATATTGTCCTCAATAGAGTAGGAAAAATGAATGGTGCATAAAAAAGAGAAAGAAAAAGGAGAGATATCACCAGATCCAGAAGTTTTTTTTCAAAATTGGTGCTTCCCCTATCTTAGCCAATATTGCCTTCAAATTCATACAAAGCAAGCCTTGATTAACCTGAACATAATGTAAAAGAAAGTAAAAGAAAAAACTAAAAATTAGATTGCCTCCCAAAAAGTGCTAAGTTTTAAGTCTTCAGCCAGATGCTAAAAGAGTGTCTATCCTATTCCTACCTAAATCTTAACATGAGTCTGTAATTCTCTATGTGATTCAGGCTCTTCCTCAAGGTATTTTCTACTTGGGACCATTATATGACTCATTCTCCTGATAACTAGCAATTCTTTTATAATTAGATCTAGGTATAATTTAAATACTAGTTGGGGTTTTAAGAGATCTAGATCTATATACTCAATGTGCTGAGGAAGTGTTTCTAGATCTCCTATTATTGCCTCTTCCTTTCTAAGTAGGGGTTCAACCAATGTCATAAGGGGTTCAACAATTAATTTTGGGTTTAACTGACTGTAATGGTCACTAGGTGTGGATACCTCATTATTATCAACTTCGGATATCTCCTCTAGTTCCTCAGACCTGAATGTTCTCAACTGATTGAACTGATCTTTAAGTTTTAAATCATTCTGAGCTCTAGGGTCATCCTCTAGTTGGCTTGATAATTTATCCTCTTCTAGTTTACTGACCGCTATAGTTGATTGGCCCAATTGTTTAAATAATTGGTCAGTAGTTTGCATGAAATTATTAAGGGTATTTTTAATATTTGAGGTTGATTGCGCTAAGATATCTAAACACTTTTCTAATGTGTTGACTCCTCCTCAGGATCTAAACCTGGTTGATCATTCAGTGTTTGGTTAGGCCATAGATAGGGTTGATAAAAATTATAGGCTCTTTGTGTTTCATCTTGTGACCATATAAAATTGGGATGACTTTCCGACCCCGGGTTATAGATTGGTGCATAAGGTTCATTTATGTAGCTTTCATTGAATGCACTCTCCTGTATGAGCTCAGTTTGGGTTGGGTTCATCAAATAAGGATACTCCTCCACAACATGATCTGGTGCATCACATCCAATGCACATGGGTGCTAGCACTTGATTAAATTAGATATGTCTTTTGAATTCTAAGGCGTCAATTCTATTGGTTAAAGTTGCAACTCTAGTGTCTTCAAACTCACTTGAATAAAGGTATGCATTTTTAATTTCAATGAATGTAGGATGCATGTTAATCATTTGAGAATCAATTATAAAATTATTAGTTGAGGATCTAATTCTGGATGATTGAACAGAGCTAATCGAATAACATAAGGCCAGCAGGGTTCTAGGTTGTCTACTGGAATTCATTTCTTCCTCAGTAACCTTATAGGCTTGTAGATTTTAGATTGTGTATGCAATTTTCATTTTGTCTCAATAATTTTTTTTTTAATTTTTTTTAATTTTTTTTTAATTTTAATATATGAAAGAAAAAGAGGAGAAGAAGAAGAGTTCTAGAGATGAGAGTCCTAAGAAGTCCTAAATCTAGAGACGATAGAGAAGAGTATTTTAATTAGGGTTAATGTTTGTAGGTTAGTAGTCACGTTATACAATCAATCCTAGCTAAGGATAACCCTAGATCTAGACAGCTCCTAACTTGTCAAGGTCGCCTTTGAGCACTCCAGGTAAAAGACTAGCCACTCAACTAGCCAGGTAAGTGTAAGGTCGGTGGGGATCCCCCCGTTGCTTTTTTTAGACACCAACTGAGTTGGTCAGGTATGCGAACGAAATCAATTAAATAACCACCTTCCTTCAGGATGTAGTCCTTGAACCACTTTTCTAGACACCAGTCAAACTGACTAACCCTAACCCGATCTTCCTCTTAGGATCCCTTGTCCTATTGAGCTCGAAAGTCCTTAGGGGCCAACATCTAATTGATTTTAAGTTAAGGTTTAGGTCAATGCAATATGCAGTATGGTGGTTTGTGGGCCAAGAAAGGGTAATGAAATTCCCACCTTATCTTGTTTAGGGTTTGTGCCCTTAAGATATTTTATGGACTTATGTAATGCAAGAAGAAAAGATGACCAGATTTGATAGTTAGTTAAGAGTAAATTGATTTGTTTTATTTTTTAGATTTTGTGATTATCTAATTCCCTAAGTAGATTATGAGGTGTCATTTTTTTTTTTTGAAAGAAAGTAAGTTTGACTAAGGAACTAGGTAAGTTAGAAAGAAACTAAGAAAGAAAAAAAAATTAAAAAAAAATAATTATGCCTAAATCTCCGGCAACGGTGCTAAAATTTGATTGCTGCTGTAGGCGGTCAAGAATAAAAACTAACTCAAACTATATAAATAGGGTGAGTAGGGATCGTTTCTATGGGATCTAAGGCAATTATCTTTTTCTTTTAAGAAATAAGAAAAAGAGAATTGATTGTAGAAGGATTAACAAGAAATAGAATAGCAAAAAATTAAAAGTGTAAATTAAATTATGAAAGAAAATAATTCAGAGAAATAACCCAAAAATTCTGAATCCACTGTGCAAAGAGATTTATTTTCTTCTTTTTTTTATATTATAATATCTAATTTTTATAATTATGGTATTAGTATAATTTATCTGGATACGAGCTGTATCAGTAGATCACAGCTCATCCTGTTGGAGTATAAACTATCTAAATTTAATTACAAGATCTAAGATTTAATCTAGCATACCATGATCTATCTCTTCAAAGCACGTACCATATCCAAAGATCACGGCACGTCAATAGAGGGTATAGGAAGTGTAGGCTGGATCAATACCTCAAAAGAAAATAAAAAGATATGAAATAAAAGTATAATTTTATTGCATAAAAATTATGTTAGATGTATGCCCTAGATGCCAGATTGGCTGACACATTCCTGTACAAATCTAATGATAAATTTATAATTCTGACTATAAATCAATAAATGGATTATTCTTCTATCACATTATGTACATTGTGTCTATGATACATCTTTTGAGTTAGTGGAAATGTCAATTCATATTTTCAAGAGTTGAAAATTTAAGACATGAATTTACATAACTAACTCATAAACAGCTCCTGACCATAGGATCATCACGAGGATGGTGATCGATCCAGAAGGATGGTGTATGATCACTTCCTTAGGGTAGATGTGTCTTGAGTCTACAGTGTGGAGACACCGAAGCGAGAGTATAGGTATTCATTGAGAATGAGAGTACTGAGCGTGACCATCTCAAGTAGTCATAAAAAAGTCTACCTTCTCGTCGATGACTAGCTCGATGTTGCAGTTGTGTGTCTAGTTCTTTGACCTGAGGTGCATCGATAGTTCACCTTGAGTGTATTATAGTTTGACTACACCATAACTTGATCTCCTAGTCATTCGGAACCCTGAGGTGCATGTTGGCTGTAGCATACTCATTGTAGAAACTAGGTCGCACCAAGATGGGATCTATCAACCTCGATAGATGAGAGGAGTAGTCCTATGATGATCGAAAGATCGAGTCCTTAAGCCCATGGCCATGGTAGAGTGAAATAATAGAAAAGAGTTTTTCATTGGAGTTTCACATCGGACTCGGATCGATCGATTAATTCATATGACTGATTTTGGGTTTGATGAGTTCACCTTAACCCTAATTCAGTCGGGACTCATGATAGAGGAACTCAATCACACAAGTAGCTACACTGAGAGGTTCATCTTTAGTTTTGATGGGTTGGCACCATATACTGCTAGATATCACTGATGAATTTTGGGAGTAATTAGAATGATCATGATGATCGATCATTCTAATTGTCTGAATCAGAAGAGTTCTGGTCCATCGAAAAGAGTTTCGATGATGTCGATGATGATATCATGACAAGTCTCATTACCAAACAAAATTAAACCTAACTGGGTCACACTAACAAGAGTTAGGATCTGGATGTTATCAATTGGGCTAGCCCAATTGATTTGGATTAGATCCAATTAGGTTCAAGAAAATCGTGCTAGCACACGATTGAGCCTAACTTTCTCCTCGTATAATCTTTTCTATCTCGACTGAGCCAAATAAGATTTGACTCATCTAAAGAATCTTAAGAAGATTTCTCTCAGTCTATATGAAGCTTGTCCAGCTCAAAAAAATCTTATCTTAATTCATGAGATGAATTTAGGACAACACCTGCTAATTCCTGTCACCTGCCATTTTAATTTTAGGACATCTGTCAAATGTTGATATATGGGTCTTAAACTGAAGGCCACTTGGCAAGAGCTCATTGAGGATTTTTGTGGAGTATCCACATGTCAAATCCACATTAAATTGGGTGCCATAATCAGATTATGGCGTGAGCCCAATTAAATTAAGTGGGCGCCCCAAGTGGATAAGGATGGAGAGTCTTGATCAACATGGACTCTTTGGTGCCAACATGACTGTGCTTATCCAATATTGGTGCCAACTCTTGAAGGGAGGTGGGGTTCTTATCTGATGTGATCAGATGACATCACTCCATCAATCAAAATTTTTTTGGATTAAATAAAATTTTTTGATTGGTCAAATGATGTGGCACTGTGCAGCGCAGCAAGGTCTATATAAACCCTGTCTGTGCCTAGGGTTAGATTGATTGCACCAAACCCATCAAAGCTGCTGCCCCCTTTTCTCTTCTCCATATCCCATCTGAAGTCCTCCCTCTCCTATTCATGTCCTAGGAGTTAGACACCCATCTGGGAAAGGTCTAAGGTGTGGTGATGCCTTGAACAGGAAGGCTGCAGGACTTCTTCGACAGGCTACTGCTCCAACTTCAGGAAGACTTTTGAAGATCTTCCTAATCAGATTTAGCTCTAATTTTTGGAGCAAAGATTTGTGAGGAGAAGATAATCCAAATCCTATCTGAGTGGATACTAGTAGAGGCCAGACGATTGCATGGCTAAATCAGAACCTCAGGCTTACTGCGATCATATACAAGGTAATCAGATTACCGTTGAGGTATTTTATGTTTCCTCATATTTTTAGATTTATTTTTGAATTAATATTAGATAATAAAATTAGATCTAGAGATTTAAATCTGAAATAAATATAGGATAAATTTTTTTTTAAAATTATTTCATCCCAGATTTGATGAAATCTGGAAGATCCTACAAGAAAAAAGGCGGTTTTTTCTTTCAACTGGTATCAGAGCCAGATTTATGGCTCAGTTTCAGATCTAATTTAGATCTGATTTTAATTTTAATTTATTTGATATTAAAAAATTTTAGATATCATATCAGATATGATAGGATATAAAATAAAAATATTTAAAATTAAATATGAGAAGATCTAACATGCATGAGATGCATGACTAGACTAGGAATAGTTTGATCTATGAATAATTTTGTAAGTTTATGTTTTAATGAGATTAAAATATAATTTAGATCTAATTTATTCTCTAATTTTGATGATATAAATGTTATATATTCAGATCAAAAATAGAAAATAAAAATTTGGATAATACATAAGATTGATCTGTTGCATGCCTAGACTAGTTATAGAATTGTTCTAGTAACTATTTAGAATAAATTTTATGTCGAATAGTTTAATTTAAATTTTATTTTTTAGATATTATATGTGATGTATTAAATATAAAAGTATATTAATTAGATCAATTTTTGATACATGAGATGTATGCAAAGCATGTATTAGTTAGATCTTAAATTATATATGTGATATATAAATTTAGATCTAACTAGTTTTGTAGTTAAATTTGTATTTCTGATTAAGGTATTTCTCATGGCCGTCCGATCATAAGAATAAAGTAGGGTTTAAAGGCCCTCTCCTCCCATTCAATGGGGTGTTCTTATGATGTGTAGGGTTGCTGCACGTTCATCCTTAATCAGAAATCGAAACTTACTTTTCTGCAAAACCTTTGATCCTAAAATCCTAAAATTTATTTTACATATTTTATTTATGAACCCAAGACTTAATTAATAAATTAAGCTTATAAAATTAAATTAGGTCTAAAATTAAAAATTTCGGATCTAAGTCATTTTCATAAAATTGGGTTTGGGCTTGGGTAGCTCAATTAGGTCTAGCGGTTGATCAAACTGAATCAATAGTTGGTTAGGTGGGATCATGAAAGCTAATAATTGACTAGCCTAATAGGATTATGTCTGGGTCAAGGTCGAATCACATTTAGATGTAACTCGATCAAGTTAAGACATAATTTGGCTCAGTGGTTAGAGCCTGGATTGTAGGCTAACCCAATTAGTTTTGGTTCGATGATTTGGTGTCTAAGGTAAGTTGGGCAGATACGACCGACTGGTTTTTAATTGGGAGCTACTCGACTCTAATGCATTCTTGTTGAGTTAATGGCATATCCCTTCCATCGGTCTCACTTACTTGGCCATATGTGTCGACCTAGTTCTGATTTGAGATGGCTAACAATTCGAGCTAACCCACGCCACTAGGTTAGTCATAATTGTTATGACTATGTCAAGTCAAGTTTAAAGAGACCTAAATCAAATCTCCCTAAAAAAATATTAAGTCTAGGTCTTCCACCATTGTGGATGTGCAGGCCCTTCCCAGGGTTGATTGTTCTCGACTGGTTACAGTGGTTCAGTTGCACCAGAAAGATGCAACCATGTCCATTAGGCATTGGATGTTACGAATTAGAGGATGGGTTGGGCTCAATATTTTGGATACGGTGAGGGACCCAATCAGGAATCTAGTTCGTGCAAATGGTGGGTTTGACTTAACTAAGGATTGGAGCAATATTCTGGGCACGGTGAGCTTCATGAATTAAAGATAAAGTTTTAGGTGCACCATGATTAGAGAATCATTGGACAAGAGTTGTCCACTCATCGGTTGACCCATCACCAATAACTGTTAGGTGAGGTGGTGGGCCAGTCGGTGAGACCGCACCATCCATTAGAAATCACTAATCATAGAGATTTTCACATCTCTATCAAGGGAGTGTAGGGATCTGAGAAAATAGTGAGAGCCTAATTTATTTAAAAATGAAACTCCTAAATAAATTGGTTAAGTCTGATTACAAAATCTAACTAGAAACTTTTGACTCTCTACAGGAAACATGTCTGCCTCAAACCCCCTGACCAAAATACTACACACCCACAGATTGACTGGACCCAATTTTAAGGACTGGTTGAGGAACTACAGAATTATTCTGGATTTCAAAAAATTGACTCATGTCTTGGACCAGGACCCACCTACTATGCCAGCACGTCCGACTGTTGAACAGAGAGCGTCTCTGAAATAGTGGATGGATGATGATAACAAAGCAAGATACTACATGTTGGGTGCAATGTATGATGACTTGCAGCGCCAACATGAGAATATTTTGACTACCCACCAAATGTTGGCTCACCTACAAGAGTTGTTTGGTGAACAAAGTTGCACAGCCAAGTATCAAATCTGCCAAAGATTTTTAAGGCTAAAATGCGTGATGGGCAGTCAGTCCAAGATCATTGTTTGACAATGATCAAGGATCTTGAGAAGCTCGGAGTCATCTTAGACAAAGATTTCTAGACTGATGTGATCCTTCAGTCCTTGTCTGATGCATATGGTCAGTTCATCATGAACTTCCATATGCATAAGATGCAATGTACCTTATCCGAGTTAATGAACATGCTGGTTACGGCGAGCTTTCTATGAAGGGTTCAAAAGGCTCAGTTCTTACTGTGGAGCAGACTTCTTTCAAGGAAAAGTCTTTTGGAAAGAAAAAGAAGTCTGCGAAGAAGTAGAAGGTGGATGGGAAGAAGAAGAAGATAGATCCGAAGAAGAAGGCTGCTGAAAATGAAAAATATTTTCACTGCCAATCAGACAGCCATTGCAAGCGAAACTGTCCTCAGTACTTGGCCACCCTGAAGAACAAGAAGGATGGTCCTTCTGGAGGTATGCTCATTTTAGAATCTAATCTTACGATTTCTTCTGCATCCAGTTGGATGCTTGACTCTGGTTCTAGTGCTCATTTGTGCACTTCTATGCAGGGTCTTGAGGAGAGCAGGAAGCTAAGGGATGGGGAGATGATCCTACGCATCGGAAACGGAGCAAGAGTTGCTGCTGTGACTGTGGAAACCTACCCTCTGTGATTATCGTTAGGATTAGATTTAGTTCTTAGAGACTGTTATTATGTGCCTGCAGCAAGTAGAAATTTGATTTCTGCTTCATGTTTAGCATAAGAAGGCTATGTGATTAGCTTTCATAAGGACCATTGTAACATATTTTATGAAAATAATAAAGTTGCAAATGATTTTCTTATTAACAGTCTCTATCAGCTACATATTGATGTATCTATATTTAATATCGAACAAAATGTGAATGCCATAAGAATTAAAAGGCCTAGAGATAGTCTAAATGATAGGTATCTGTGGCACCTAAGGCTAGTCATATAGTGGAAGACAGGGTTAATAAATTGGAGAAATTCAGGCTGTTGAGTCTGTTGACTTTCGAGTCATATCCAGTTTGTGAATCATGCCTTCAAGACAAAATGACCAAACTCCCTTTTGTAGGACATAGGGCGAGGGCCACAGACCTACTTGCCCTAGTACATACGGATGTGTGTGGCCCATTTGATGTGCCGGCTAGAGACAACTATGTCTACTTCATTACCTTCACTGATGATATGTCTAGGTACGGGTTTGTGTTTCTAATGAAACACAAGTCTGAAGCCTTTGAAAGGTTCAAAAAATTCAGACATGAAGTAGAAAAACAAACAGGAAAGCCCATTAAGGTTCTTCGATCAGATCGAGGAGGTGAATACCTTAGTCGGGAGTTTTTAGACTATCTTAAGGATAATGGCATAGTCTCTCAATGGACTCCACCTAGAATGCCACAACTCAACGGGGTTTCAGAATGGAGAAACCGGACCCTATTAGATATGGTCCATTCCATGATGAGCTTCACGGACCTCTCTGAGTTTCTTTGGGGATATTGTCTCTTGAGAGCAATGTATATATTGAATATGATTTCCTCTAAAATTGTTCCTACCATATCGTATGAGATATGGCATGGTAAGAAGCCAAGTCTGAATCATCTCAGAATTTGGGGTTGTCCGGCTCATGTCAAGAGATAGCAGGTGGACAAGTTAGAGTTCAAGTCTTTTAGAGCTCGGTTCATAGGATATCCTAGAGAGTCATTAGGATACTATTTCTATATTTCGGAAGACCACAATGTGATTGTGAGTCGAAATGCTATTTTTCTTGAAAAATAGTTTATTCAAGATGGTGGCATCGGAAGAATAATTAAGCTCAAAGAGAATGTCTTCCAAGAGCAACGAGCTAAAGAACCTAAGGAACCAAATCAATTAAAACCAGTCCTAACACACCCTCTTCCACCTCGTAGATCGACTAGGGTTTTCCATCCTCCTGAAAGGTACTTAGGTACTATACAAGAGGATATAGAGAAAATGTTCCTCACAAAAAATGAGGCTCATGGTGATGATCCCAAGACCTATGACGAGGCGATATCAGATATCGACTCTGAGAAATGGTTAGAGGCAATAAGATCAGAAATTGACTCGATGCACTCAAACCAAGTCTGGACCTTGGTAGATCCACCTGAAGGTATTATACCTATTGGGTGTAAATGGATCTTCAAGAGAAAAATAGGTGCAGATGGGAATGTGGAGACATTCAAGGCTAGGCTCGTAGCGAAAGGTTATAGTCAGCGCGAAGGCATTCACTATCAGGATACCTTCTCACCCGTAGCCATGCTAAAATCCATCCGTACATTGCTTGCTGTTGCAGCCTATTTCGATTATAAAATATGGCAGATGGATGTGAAAACGACGTTCTTAAATGGATATCTTGAGGAAGATATCTATATGAAACAGCTGCTTGGTTTCACATCCAGTGATGATGATCACAAGGTCTGCAAGCTGCAAAGGTCCATTTATGGACTTAAGCAAGTATCTCAGAGCTGGAATACTCGTTTCAATGGTGTCATCAAAATATTTGGTTTCATCAAGAATGAGGAGGAACCATGTGTGTTCAAAAAGGTCAGTGCGAGTGCAGTTGTCTTTCTCGTATTGTACGTAGATGACATCCTCCTAATTGAAAATAACATTCCTGAAGGAACCAGATCTAGGGTTTCAGGGTTAGATCTTGAAAAAGAGGGTTAGATCTTGAAACTTTTTCAAGATCATACAGCGGAAGACTAAAATAAATCAAAATTTATTTTCTAAGATTAGAAAATCTCTAGATCTAAGATCCTATTACATGATTATTACATGGCATTAAATCAAAAATTAAAATATATAAATATAGCATGAACTACATGTTGATCATATCAACATGTTTCTATACTACATCTAATGTATGTATTAAACAATAGATCAGATCTATTACCTTGCAAGTTAGATGTTCTAACCTTGTTGATCTGGTATTGAGGATGATGTTGCAAGCCGCACATGGGTCCGGCCTCTAGGAGTCGTCCACACGAGCCCACGAATCTCGATCAGAAGTCCTGCTTCAGGAAATCAGCACAGTATGCTAGTACTGCGCTGATCCTTCTTTGATGGTTGATCAGGTGCCTCCTTCTTTTTGATTTGGACTCTTCCAAAGATGGAAAGTAAAAGGAGGAGTTTCAGATCTGAGATACTCTCAGAAAACTCAAGATGGAGGGAGGAAAGATATGAAAACAAAAACCCAAGAAGAAGACCCTCTTCTTCTTCACATTTTTCTCTCTAGACACCCAAACTTGCATCTTTTATATCTCCACGACCCAAAGGTACTTATCTCTGATTTTTGGATAGCGCAAAGGTCTCTAAAATCTCTAATTTCTCCTAAAATTTCACAAAGAAACTCATCTTATATAGAGAGATATGATAGAGTCCTTGTCTAGGTCAAACACCTAGTCAAGGCTTATCCAAACATGGCAAGTTAAGGGACGCCCAACTCTTGAGCACCTCCTTCATATTTTCATGCATGGATCACTAGAAAAGGGTTCACAATGTATACCCTAAAATCCATGAAAATTCCAAAAAAAATTTAGATAAATTTGGTGCAAAATTGAAAGAGTTTTAGATTTCTAAAACTCTATCTCATAGAATTCGAAATCCAAACTTATTCCTTTTAGATTTGATCCAAACCACCTTCCATGTAAGAAAGAAGAGAGGAGACCTTTTGTGAACATGGGAGAAATCTGGGAGAGGGCTTTTGTCGCACAAAATAAGTGGAGATTGGTGTTGAATAAGAGAGAGGGCGTGGAGAAGGATTATGTGGCGCAAGGTGGAATCCTAGTCTTACTAGGATTCTGTCTTATGACTTGTTTTAATTTGGTTTCCCAAACTAAATCAAATCAAAATTAGATCAACCCAATTAAAATAGGTCTTAACCCAATTAAGAACCTAATTTAATCAGATTAAATTAGATTTAAATTTGATTTAATTTTCTAATCAAATTAGAAATTAGATTGACCCAAGTCCTAGTTGAACTAGGACTAGTTTTTCCTTGCACTTGGCTTATCCAATAAACCAATTGGACTTGATCCAATCAAGCCCAAAATAAATATAATTAAATTATATTTAATTAGACTTAATCTCAGCCCATTAGCTTAATCAAATTAAGCCAATTAGCAATCAAATTGCTAATTGATCCTCCTGCAACACTTGCACTGGGTTAAATGTCAATTGTATTGATCATTTAACCCTAGAATGATTCTTAATCGTTGATCAACCATCTGATCGGATCATGAACTCTAATGTGTGTGACCTCATAGGTCTGAACCTAAGCTGATAGCATAGGAACAAATTTCTATACCAATCGAAGTGACCATCTAGCAATGGTACCCGACGATCGGATAGGTCGAATGTGTAGAACAACATCCTTAGAACCCATGCGGATATAGTTTTCATATAATTCATCCCCTTGACCAAAATGATCATAGGACACCCCAGAATTTAACTGTCAACTCTGATCAGGTTGTCCACATTGTATTTCAAAATATCAAATCCATCTGATGGATTACCCTGGCCAAGGTTTTGCTAAATTGAAATACAGCGACTCATTCTTCTCCAACTCTTGGAGTGGTCAATCCCATCTCGATCACACTCTGACTTCGCAAGTACTTGACTGTGCCCAGAAGCCTTCCATCCCTGAATTAGAAATTCAGTTAGTCCAGTACCAAAGCACAGTGAGTTGCTTGCAAGTCACTGAGGTGATCTCAAGTCTAAGGGACACTTATACCTATATCCCATCAGAGACATTCTCGACAGTAGAATACACTGGAGTTGGTCACGTTCAATGATGATGTACCCTTACATCTCACCTGTATGCCATACCAGTGTCTCCACACTCCTTGGTTAAGAGGACAACCAACCCATATGGCCTACAGCAACCTATGCTCGATAGAAGCTGTCGTCCTTATTAACAGCCTATCATTTGGTCGTGAACAGTTTTAAGGACTAATCGATAAATCCTCTCTTTATCGAACTTAAATAGTCCTAAGGACTTCATCATAACAATGGAGTTCATTAGAAGATGAAAGCTTATGATGAAAATGCCAAATATATTTTATTTATTAATAAATCAATTACAATACTTGGTTGCTCAATCATCAACAGCTTGACGATTGGCTTTTTGGGACACATTTCCCAACAATTCCAATGTTGACCTCAGTCAAAGTATGGTTGTCTAAGGAGTTCTCTATGAAAGATCTAGGAGAGGCATCCTTTATACTGGGTATTAAGGTCTATAGAGATATACCAAATAGGATGCTAGGACTTTCACAGAAGATGTACATAGAGGAGGTGCTAAAAAGGTTTAGCATGTAAAACTCCAAAAGAGGTTTAGTACCTTTTAGACATGGCATTCATCTCTCCAAGAAGATGTGCCCTAGCACACCTGAGGAGATTGAACGCATGAACAAAATCCCTTATGCTTCGGCAATAGGGAGCCTTATGTATGCCATGCTATGTACACGACCTGATATAGCACATGCTGTGAGTGTCACAAGCAGATATCAGTCGAATCCAGGTGAAGAGCACTGGACTTCTGTGAAATGTATCCTTAAGTACTGAGAAGGACTAAGGATATGTTTCTAGTCTTTGAGAATGGAGAACTCCAGATTTAGAGATTTACAGACTCAGACTTTATGTCTGATATAGATGATCGAAAGTCGATATCTGAGAGTCTGTTCATTTGCAATGGTGGTGCAGTTAGCTGGAAGAGTTCCAAGCATATGGTGACTGCTGATTCCACCATGGAGGCAAAATATATTGCTGCATCAGAAGCTATGAAGAAGGCATTCTGGTACAAAAAGTTTATCGTGGAGCTTGGAGTGATATCATCGGATGCCATCCCTCTTTACTACGATAATAATGGCGCCATAGCCTTAGCCAAGGAGCCAAGATCTCACTAGAAGTCCAGGCATATCGAGCGGTGATTCCATCTGATCCATGATTACCTCGAAAAAGGTTATGTCGAGGTTAAGAGAGTCGACTCCACAAATAATATGGCAGACCCACTGACAAAGCCATTAGGCCAGCAAAAGATCGAAGCCCACCTTGAGAAGATGAGACTTAGATATGTAGCCAATTTGTTAGATGTATGCCCTAGATGCCAGATTGGCTGACACATTCCTATACAAATCTAACGTCAAATTTATAATTCTGACTACAAATCAATAAATAGGTTATTCTTCTATCACATTGTGTATATTGTGTCTGTGATACATCCTTTGAGTTAGTAGGAATGTCAATTCATATTTTCAAGAGTTGAAAATTTAAGGCATGAATTTACATAACTAACTCATAAACAGCTCCTGACCATAAGATCATCACGAGGATGGTGATCGATCCGGAAGGTTGGTGTATAATCGCTTCCTTAGGGTAGATGTGTCTTGAGTCTATAGTGTGAAGACACCGAAGCGAGAGTACAGGTATTCATTGAGAACGAGAGTACTGAGCGTGACCATCTCGAGCAGTCATAAGGAAGTCTACCTTCTCGTCAATGACTAGCTCGATGCTGCAGTTGTGTGTCTAGTTCTTTGACTTGAGGTGCAGCGACAGTTCAACTTTAGTGTGTTATAGTTTGACTACACCATAACTCGATCTCCTAGCCATTCGAAATCTTGAGGTGTATGTTAGCTGTAGCATATTCATTATAGGAACTAGGTCGCACCAAGATGGGATCTATCAATCTCGGTAAATGAAAAGAGTAGTCCTATGATGATCGAAAGATCGAGTCCTTAAGCCCATGGCCATGGCAGAGTGAAATAATGAAAAAGTATTTTCCATTAAAATTTTACATCGGACTCAGATTGATCGATTAATTCATATGACTGATGTTGGTTTGACGAGTTTACCTTAACCCTAATTCAGTCGAGACTCATGATAGAGGAACTCAATCACACAGGTAGCTTCATTGAGAGGTTCATCTTCAGTTCTGATGGGTTGCCACCATATACTGCTAGGTGTCACTGATGGATTTTGGAAGCAATTAGAATGATCTTGATGATCGATCATTCTAATTGTCTGAATCAGAAGAGTTCTGGTCCATCGAAAGGAGTTTCGATGATGTCGATGATGAGATCATGACAAGTCTTATTACCATCAGAATTAAACCTAACTGGATCACACTAACAAGGGTTAAGATCTGGATGTCATTAATTGGGCTAGCCTAATTGATTTGGATTAGATCCAATTAGGTTCAAGAAAATCATGCTAGCACACGATTGAGCCTAACTTTCTCCTCGTGTAATCTTTTCTATCTCGATTGAGCCAAATGTGATTTGACTCACCCAAAGAACCTTGAAAAAGTTTCTCTCAGTCTAAATGAAGCTTGTCCAGCTCAAAAAAGCCTTGTCTTAATTCATGAGATGAATTTAGGACAACACTTGCTAATTCTTGTCACCTACCATTTTAATTTTAGGACATCTGTCAAATATTGACATATGGGTCTTAAACTGAAGGCCACTTGGCAAGAGCTCATTGGAGGATTTTTGTGGAGTGTCCACATGCCAAATCCACATTAAATTAGGCACCATAATCAGATTATGGCGTGAGCCCAATTGGATTAAGTGGGCGCCCCAAGTGGATAAGGATGGAGAGTCTTGATCAACATGGACTCTTTGGCGCCAACATAATTGTGCTTATCGAATGTTGGTGCCAACTCTTGAAGAGAGGTAGGGTTCTTATCTGATGTGATCTGATGAAATCACTCTACCAATCAGAATTTTTTTGGATTAAATAAAATTTTTTGATTGATCGAATGATGTGGCACTGCGTAGCGCAGTAGGGTCTATATAAACCCTATCTGCGCCTAGGGTTAGATTGATTGCACCAAACCCATCAAAGCTGCCACCCCCTTTCCTCTTCTCCACATTCTATCTGAAGTCCTCCCTCTCCTCTTCACATCCAAGGAGTTGGACACCCATCTGGCAAAGGTCTAAGACATGGTGATGCCTTGAACAGGAAGGCTGCAGGACTTCTTCGACAGGCTGCTGCTCCAACTTCAGGAAGACTTTTGAAGATCTTCCTAATCAAATTTAATTCTGATTTTTGGAGTAAAGATTCATGAGGAGAAGATGATCCAGATCCTGCCTGAGTGGATACTGGTAGAGGCCAGGCGATTGCATAGCTAAATCAGAACCTCAGGCTTGCTGCGATCATCTACAGGGTAATCAGATTACCCTTGAGGTATTTCATGTTTTCTCATGTTTTCAGATTTATTTCTAAATTAATATTAGATAATAAAATTAGATCTAGAGATTTAGATCTAAAATAAATATAAGATAATTTTTTTTTTTAAATTATTCCACCTCAGATTTGATGAAATCTGAAAGATTCTACAAGGGAAAAGGCAGTTTTTCCTTCAAATTAAATACAAAACTAAAAAAATAAAAACCCATTTACAGGCTTCATCATATTCCTAGATTGAAGGGATTTAGCCACACATCAAGCTCTCTAGCTTCATAATCTCCCAATAATTGATCCCTAAAGCTCTTTGAATTTTTTTGCTATTTTGTTCCTGCTTTCTCTCTGATTTTTTCTCCTCCTAAAGCTTATTCCCAGACCCCCTATTTATAGATGAATTTTTCATAATTTTTTGGTAGAAAAAGGAGTCCTAAAACCCTTAGAAAATGTATTGATCTCCTAGGAATATTCTTGGCCGTCAGATCTGGATTGGATCGGTCAGATCAGCCCAAAAATCAGTCTTTTACTCCTTATCAGGGTCGGATTCAACCACAGTCGTCCAATCGTGCTTCAGATGAGATCTGGGCCATCCATCAATGCTTCTGGTCTCCTATTCAAAGTCGGGAGCATCCTCAGCCATTGGATCGCGTGATGGATCACTTCTGGACCGTCAGATCGTGCAAAAGGGTCCTCTTATAAACCGACAATGAACAGCAATCGTTGAATCTAAGTTGGATTGAATCTCAGCCATTGGATCGCACCCAGCATCTTTCTCTCACTGTGAACCATGCCTGTGGACTGTGTGAGGTTTTTTGTGGACTGTGCCCTGGCTCTGTGGACCGACCGACTGGTCCACCATGCACCAGAGGCTATTTTAAAGATTTTTTAGGGTATTTTGGCTCTATTTTTGTTTTGATTTTTATCTAAAAAATTAGAAAAAATATGCATTAAATATATTAAATTTTTTTTTCCATTTCGATTCTTAAATTGTTCAGTTAAATTAACATCTTATTTTTCATAAATATATCTAATTTCATATATTTTTTTAAAATTATTTATTTTTCAAAAAAATTTATTAAATTTAAGAAATTAAGTTTTTAAGAAGATGTTAGTATCATAAATTATCAAAAATATCTTTAATAAATGTAAAAATATATCACTTATCACAAGCACCCTAGATTAGATAGTGTATCGATATCTATTTATGACACTGTAGGCTAGGTCATATAAACAAGAATAGGATAAACAGGTTGACTCAAAAGAGAATCCTCGAAGTCAATGATTATGAATCACTTCCAACCTGTGAGTCATGTCTTCTTGATAAAATAACCAAGTCACCTTTTACTGAAAAAGGTGAGAGAGCTACTGAGCTCTTGGGCCCAGTACATACTGATGTATGCAGGCCCATGAGCACAAGTGCTAGAGGTGGATATTTCTACTTCATCACTTTCACGGATGATCTATCCAGATATGGATATGTCTATCTGATGAAACATAAGTCGGATTCATTTGAAATGTTTAAACAATTTCGAAGTGAAGTAGAAAAATAAACTGGAAAGAGTATTAAAACTCTTCGATCTGATCGAGAAGGAAAATACCTTTCTGGTGAGTTTCTCACATATCTAGGAGAGAATGAGATTCTCTCCCAATAGACTCCTTCAGGAACACCACAGCATAATGGTGTGTCTGAAAGGAGAAATCAGACTCTGTTAGATATGATCCGATCCATGATGGATTTTGCCAGCTTGCCGATATCCTTTCGGAGATATACACTCGAATCGGCCTGTTATCTGTTAAATAGGATTCTAAGTAAGTCTGTAATTAAGACTCCATATGAGATATGGACAGGGCGTAAGCCAGTACTGTCATACCTTAGGGTCTAGGGGTTCCTGACCTATGTCAAACGGTTAGTTACAGATAAACTTAGACTTAGGTCTAACAAATGCACATTCATAGGGTGTCCCAAAGAGATCAAAGGATATTTTTTCTATCATGCTGATGAACAAAAGGTGTTCGTCAACCTTAAGGCAATCTTTTTAGAAAAGGAGTTTCTTGGTGAAGGAACCATTGCCTCTAAGGTTGAACTTGATGAAGTTCAACAAGTAGAAGGACCGACACCAATAGCCGAACTTGAGTCAGATTTGATTAAATCAGATCCGGAGCCTAATGTACCTGCACCGTTAAGGCGATCTGATAGAGCATCGCATTAGCTGGACAGATACTATGATTTTTTGGTCCGGAACGATGATCCCATCGAACTCGATGAGAACGATGAGGATCCGATCACCTATATGGATACAATGCAGAGACCTGATTTCAAAAAATGGCTTGAAGCCATATAATCCGAAATGGAGTCCATGAAGATCAATGATGTATGGACATTGGTTGACCCACCTGAAGGGATTAAATCCATTAGGTGTAAATGAGTCTTCAAAAGGAAGAGAGGCACAGACAGAATGGTGAAGACCTATAAAGCCCATCTGATTGCCAAGGGGTATTGTCAACATTATGGTATTGACTATGACGAGACATTCTCTCCTATGGCAATGCTCAAATCCATTCGGATAATGCTTGCAATAGCTGTCCATCTAGATTATGAGATCTGGTAGATAGATGTAAAGATAGCTTTCCTGAATGGAGAGCTAACTGAAGAGGTGTATATGATATAATCTGAGAGATTTACATCCACAGATGAGTCCAAGGTATGCAAGCTTCAGAGATCTATTTATGGATTGAAGTAAGCTTCTCAGAGTTGGAACATACATTTTGATAAGGTGATCAAAACATATGGCTTCGTTAAGAATGGAGAAGAGTCCTACATCTATAAATGGGCAAATGGTCCAGTTGTGGTATTTCTTATCTTGTATGTGGATGACATTCTCTTAATCGAGAATGACATCCCCGTATTACAGGGAATAAAAGTTTGATTGCTGTTGGGTATAAAATACCTCCAGCCGAAGTTTGTAAAAGACCGACCTTTCCAGGACTTTTCCAGCTTCCGACCTTGTGTGGCGTCTCTTGGAACCCCCTCAACCATTCAAGCTTCCATAATACCATCCAAGCTTCTCCAACAACAAGATTTCTACAGTAACCAGACTCCATCCAAGTTTTTACGATGGTCGACCACCTTCCGGATTCCATCCGAGCTCCTACGAGAGCCGAACTTCTACAGCAAGCAGTCTACTCCGAACTCCTACTGTAGGCGGTCTACTTCGGATATCTACTTCGAATCCTAGATGAGCTTCTACAACGGGACAGGTTCCACCGGCCAGGTCACCACTCCGAGCTTCCATGACAATCGATCTTCGATCGAGC